>NC_056748.1:975190804-975353304 GCF_019279795.1 Protopterus annectens | reverse complement strand
CCTGGTTCCAAAAAAGTCCTGTTCTGTTCCGGGCCCCCATCCCACTACGGAGGGGGGGCAGCTTTTAGGATAATGGAGAAAGCATTGTCCATTGGAGACTGTCAGTCTTTGCCATCCCTGCTGGGACAGATTTCTACCTCTTCCAGTCCTGAGCTTCCATCAGTCTTCTCCCAGGACAGAGGGCACAAACGTTTTAGGTGACTCCCACTTTAGTGGTCTCCTCTTTGGACACTTCCCCGTATCATCCCCCCAAGGAAGTCCCTGCGAAGAAGAAGTGCAAGAGGAAGCACCTGGACTCCCCAGAAGAGTCCTTCACAGAAGATACTGATTTTGATGAAGGGAAAGATTCCTCCAGGTCACCCCTTGATGGTGTTTCCTTCTGGGACATCCTAGAAATGCTGAAACAGAGGGGTGGCTGGTCCACCATTCAACCTTCCTGTGAAGAATCAGTACACCTGGAGGCTTTTCATGCCCAGCCCTCTACTTCTTGGATCTCTCCACCTGCTGACAATCTTGTTAAAATAATCACTCAGCCGGTGTGGAAGATGCCAGACTCCACAGAGCCAATCCCCAAAAGTCCTGACTGGATATTGTCAGCCTCTAAAGATGAACCACATTGGTCTAAAGGGATTTCTTTCAACCCCACAGTGATAGCTGCTGCCACCAAAAAGGAACTTGCCAAAGAGAGTCTAACTATCCATCCTCCTAACAAGGATTCTAGGACGTTGGATAGATTTGGGAAGTGTGTTTATGCTTCAACGACCTTCTCTCCAAGGTCCTTGAACTATATAGCACACTTTACTAGATTACAGAGGGATTTGATTAAAGAACTTTCAAATATTCTCACAGGAGCAGTGGCTGAAGAGGTCTGTGACAAAGTGTCCTCTCAGCTTGCAACCCTTGATGCTATAGCCAACTCATTCATGAGGCTGATTGCCCATGCAGTTGAAGGGACAACCAAGGCAGCGGGTTCAGGCATAGCCATTAGAAGGCATTCCTGGATTTGCTTGTGTGAGTTTGCAGACCCATTTAAAGTGTCATTCGTCAGTGCTCCTTTTGACGGATCCACCTTTTGGGCACAAAGGTAAAAGATACCCTAGGCAGATGTGAGAAAGATGGTAAGACCCTAGATGCTATAGGCATACGCCTCTCCACTCCTCAGAGGCCTTGTTCCAGGAATCAAAGAAGTGGGAGACTATGGTTTAAAAAATCCAAAGGGCCTTTCCAAGACTCATGAGGCAAAGACTTATCCCAGGGCAGAAGGGGTAGCATTGGAAGACACTGCCCTTGGGGCAGAAATGGACAGCAGAATCGGGTTCAGAGAATCTTTCTCTAGAACTTCCTATTAGCATCCCTGAATGGGGGCCCGATTGCCTTCCTCTGGAGGCAGTATCTACCTAACTAAGCAATTGATAACTTCGGACAAATGGCTGCAGGGAATAATATCCAGAGGTTACAAAATTCCACTATCTTTAAGTCCCAAACCTCAGAAAAAACTCCCAGATATTCCACCCAATCAAAAAGAAGCAGCAGTCTTAGAAGTTCAAAAACTGCTCAAAAAAAGAGACATCCAAAAAATCCCACAGACCAAACAGGATCCGGGATTTACTCAAGATTCTTTTTAGTGCCCAAAAAAACAGGGGACTGGAGACCCATTTTGGATCTCAGCCAGTTCAACAAGGCAGTTCAGCAAACCAAATTCCAGATGGCCTCAGTTCAATCCATTCTTCCGTTTTTGGAAAAAGGCAACTGGATGTGCTCTGTAGACCTCCAAGGTGCTTAACTACCACATAAAAATGGAAAAAAGCTCCAGGAGGTTTCTGCGCTTCCGGCTAGGAACCAGTCATTTCCAGTTCAGAACATTGCCCTTTGGTCTCACCACAGCCCCCAGGGTGTTCACCAAATGCATTGCAGTGGTTGCAGCTCATCTCAGACTACAAGGTTTTCGAATCTTTCCATATCTCAATGGTTGGCTGCTCACCTCTACCACCAGGTGTCTTTTAGCACAGACAAGAGACTACACCATAAATATTTGTACATCTCTAGGCATAGCAATAAATTTCAAAAAGTCCAGCCATTAGCCTTCTCAGCAACTGGATTTCATTGATACTCATTTAGGCAGTGTTACAGGGATTGTTTCCCTACCTCCAGAAAGACTACAACGTATCAGAGTTCGTCAGAAAAGTTCTTCAGAGCAACAGGTTTCCAGGGAACCTTGTTCTTCAAACCTTAGGCTCCATGGTGGCATCAATCACTCTGATTCCTCCAGCAAGGTTTCATATGCGAATCCTAAAGTGGTTACTAGCATCCCAATGGTCTCTGATATGTCATTCAATGTCTCATCTAATTTTGATTACCAGCTGTTGCAAACAGGATGTCAAATGGTGGCTACATTCCGACCAGATCCTTTTGGTCGACCATTCATTCTTCCTCAGCCTCAAGCCATAGTGATCACAGATGCTTCCCAGATAGGGGGAGGGGGCATTATCTAGGAAGGACTGTCCAAGGCAAGTGACCCCAGTTGGAGGCCAATTTGCACATCAGTGTTCTGGAAATTAGGGCACTGCTGTTGGCGTTGCAAGCATTCCAAGATGCCCTTCCTTCTGGGACAGTAGCTATTCAGATAGACAACATATCCATTCTGGTACATAAACAAGGGGGAACCAAATCTTGCCCACTTTGAGAAGCACTCAGAGTCTGGCAGTGGGTGATTTCTTCCAACCGCTTACTGATAGCAATGCACATTCCGGGAAGTTCTAGTGTGATGGCAGACAAATTGAGCAGGACTGTTCTCATGCCTCATGAGTGGTCTTTGAACCCTGTAGTGGCGAACAAGATTTTTCGCCATTCGGGCCAACTTTGCTGTGACCTGTTTGACTCTCCCATAAACAACAAGTGCTGAAGGTACTTCACCCTAATCCACCCTCCTGGGGAGTCGCCCAGAGACACTGTTCTCCACGATTGGCCTCCCGGTCTGTTATATGCCTTTCCCCCGACTCCTGTCATACCACAGATGTTCTTTGTGTTTCACTGTTGCAGTCATAACTGTAGGGTGCTCCTGCCGGCAGGCAGCCCGAGGTCGGCCAGAATCCCAAAGTCTGGGTCCGGCGTCGGCTGTATATAGTATCTTGGTACATAGCCCTCAGCCGACGCCATCTTCTCCAGTCTTTCTTGCCGTGCGGTGGAAAGCAGCTCGCAAAACGTTAGTTGGCGATTTTCGAACAGCGTATTTGGTTGTTGTCGGTCCTTACTTCTCTTCTCAAAGCTAAGTACCCCATTGGGGAATCTTTTTCTTGTTCCTCCGATGTCAGAAAAAGTTAATAATTGTATAGCGGAAACAAATACCTCATAAGATTTCCACTCTTACTGTCTACCTTGCTTAGGCCCTGACCACGATGTTTCTTGTTGTCGGTTCTGTGCCAGGTTCAACTATCAATTGGGCTTTAAATTATTTTGGCAGATCAATTATAGAATGTCCGGACACTACCGGAGTTCAAAGAAGCGCCAAAGACAAAGACAGGCCTCCGAGTCCAAACAGGACTCGTTGCAGCTGGAGCCAGCGTCCGTTCGGCTGTCGAGGGCGCCTGTCGTCCGCCACTTCTGAACCGATGGGACTCCCATGGGGAGCCATCAAGGCCCACTATTTTAACTGCTGCAGGACCTTCGGACGCCGCTCCTTCAGATGGGTCTGGAACCGCTGTGCAGGCTTCTGACCGGGGGTGTTCAGGCCTACTCACATCACTATTTCAAAGGCAAAGACAAAGACTCCTACTAAGTCTAAAGTTCCAGCTCAAGCTGCTTCTGAATCCATTCCCAAGACACAAAACAATTATTGAGGATGGCTGAAGGTTTGCTTACAATGATTAGGGTTCTCACCCTCCTGAGAAAAGGCCTCGACAGGATGTTACTCTGGATTCCTCTGACCAGGCTTCTGTATCTTCTGTTTCTTCCTCTGATCAGGACTATTCTTTCCCCTTATGAGGATTCGGATGCTGAGGATTCTTTGCCCCTCGGCCTCTCCGCCTGAGGATTTTTCTTTGAAACCTTGCATGAGATGAGGGAACATTTTCATTGGGAAGGACAGGAATATTCTGCTTCCAAAAGAGGCTTAGAGAATTTCTTCTTCTTCCTCAGCATAGGCCTTTGGCTATCCCTCCTGTCTTGGACATTGTAGATGATGCTTTTTCTGAGGCTAATTTGAATCCTGATTCCATGCCTCCTGCTCCTTCTAAGCCTGATAGATTTTATAGGGTTCCTGACTCTCATTTATTTTTATTTAAAAACCCTTCTGCAGATCCTGAAACTATTTCTCAGGGCTCTAAGGCTGCTAAGGTTGCTACTTCTAAAAATCCTATTCCCTCTGAGAAGGATTCTCGTGGGGAAAAAAGGTATATACTTCTGCTACCCTGTCTGTAAGGGCTTTAAATTGCCAGTTTCATGTTTAAATATCAGCAATTTCTTTTGTCTGTTTTAAAGCAAAAGCTTGCTTCCTTTCCTGCTTGTGCAGAGGATAAGGAACTTCAGGATGTTTTGCATGCTACTGAACAGGTTAACAAGCATAGCTTACATTGTGGTTTTGATGCTTTGGATGCTTCTTGCAGGGCTGCTGCCTCTGGTACTGTGATTAGGAGACATGCCGGCTTCGTGAACAAAGTTTACCTGAACAGGTTAAGGCTAAGTTATTAGATGCCCCTGTTCAACAAGATGTTCTTTTTGGTTCTAAGGCTGAGGAAGTTATTAAAAGATGGAAGAAAAGGCAAAGTCCATGCAGACTGTAAAAGATTTCTTGCAAGTTCAGCCTCCTAGATTTTCCAGGAATTGGCCCTCTAAAAATTGGTCCTTTCCCACGTCTGACAGGCCTCAAAGGGGAAGATATAGATGCTCCAGAGGTCGTGGTCAAGGCCAGACCTCTTACAGATCTAGACAATGGACTGCTTCTTCACCTAGAAGGGGAGAAGACAGATCCCAATCTCAAAGAAAGCAAACTCAATGACTCTCTCGGTTGGGCTTCAGGACCCCTTTACCTGGACGCCCCTGTCGGAGGAAAACTGTCTCTTTTTTTACAGAAATTGGACTCATATTACCCAGGACAGATGGGTATTGGATGTGATTTTAAAAGGTTACAAGTTCCGCTTTCACACTTTGCCAAGGACTCACGGTTGGCCAGATCTGCCAAAACTTCAATGGTCAGAGGCCTTAATTCAAGTGGATGCTCTTCTAGCCATGAGAGCCATAGAGCCTGTTCCACTCTCGAAAATGGGAAAAGGGTTTTATTCAAGGCTGTTTCTGGTTCCCAGAAAACAAAACTCATGGAGACCTATTCTGGACCTTTCTGTGTTAAACACCTTTTTGGAAATTCGTTCAAGATGCTTACTCTGCAACAGCTAATTCCAATGCTCTCTCAGGATGCCTGGATGGTGACATTGGACTTAAAGGAAGCCTATTTGCATATCCCTAACAGGCAAGAACGCAGGAAATTCCTCAGGTTCAAGGCAGGTTCGAGGCACTTTCAATTCTCTGTTCTGCCCTTTGGTTTATCTACTGCACCCAGAGTCTTCACCAAGTGCCTGGCACCAGTAGTGGCTTACTGCAGACTTCAGGGGATCCAGATTTACCCCTATTTGGACGACTGCCTTATTCAGGCAGACAGCAAAGATCTTCTGCTTCAACATCTGGACTTTGTTCAACGTCTTCTCCTACTACTGGGATTCTCTGTGAACATAAAAAAGTCACATTTGATCCCTTCTCAACAAATGGTATTCTTGGGAGCCCTCTTAAATACAACCTTACAAAGGGCCTACCTCACTCCAGAAAAACAAACTCAGCTGGCTTCTACTTTCAACGCCTTGGCAACTCTATCTCAGCTCACTGCAAGGAAATTCCTGCAGGCTCTGGGCTACATGGCTTCCTGCATTCTGTTGATTCCAAACGCAAGGCTTCACATGAGAAAGCTTCAATGGTATCTGAAAAGTGTATGGTCACAGCATTACCACGATCTGGATATTCTGATTCCTCTGATCCCCTGCCTCCAGAAGGAGTTCCTCTGGTGGTCCAGGGCATGCACTTTAAACGAAGGAAAACCTTTCGTCTCCCTCAACCTACTCAAATCCTAACCACGGACGCCGGATTATGCTTGGGAGCACACTTTCTAGACAGTTGCCAGCAGGGAACCTGGACAAAGGACCATCTTCACTGGCACATCAATCTGAACGAAATGTTGGCAGTTCAAAATGCCCTTTAGCCTTCAAAAACCTTTTACAACCAGGGCCTCTGCTAAACAGACAACACCACGGTCATGTGGTACATCAACAAGCAGGGGGTTCTCATTCTTACCCCTTTGCAGACTAGCTATGGGTTTATGGGACACAGCTCTAAATTTGAATCTGCATCTCCAGGCTCAATTCATTCCAGGGAAACAGAATCTCTTAGCAGACAGCCTGAGCAGAAACATTTCAGATCCTCACGAATGGATGCTAGACACCAACTTGTTCAACAGGATTACTGCAGTTTGGGATGTCCCCAGATAGATCTGTTTGCATCCCATCTCAATCATCAGCTGCCTCGCTTTTGCACCAGGTCCTTCCACAAAACAGCATGGAGAGTGGATGTCCTGTCCTTCAGCTGGAGAAGCCTTTCAGCATATGCCTTCCCTCCTCTTCCTCTACTGCCTCGGGTACTACTGAAGATAAAGCAGGACAAGCCCAAGTTCCTCATCTTGATTGCTCCAAATTGGCCTCGACAGTTTGGTATCCAACCTTAAAGCTCCTGTTCTCGGGGCCTCCTTGGATTCTTCCACTGAACCCTTCGCTTCTGTCCCAGCATCAGGGTCAGTTACTACATTCCAATCTCAAGATCCTTTGCTTGGCAGCTTGGCTCTTCAAAGGAATTTGATTTCCTCTAGTCTTCCCAAACAAGTTTTGGATGTTCTTTTGGAAGCTAGACGGCCTAGCACTAGGAAATCCTATGCCTCTAAATGGAAGAGGTTTTCTATTTGGATGCAGGACCGAGGCTCTGATCCTCAGGTTCCTGATCTCTCCTCTATTTTGCTTTACCTTCGGAACTTTTATCTAAAGGACTTTCCTTTTCTTCCATTAAGATTCATGCTTCTGCTATCTCGCATTTCAGTTCTGATCCTCCTGTTTTTCACATCCTTTGGTGAAGCAGTTCTTGAGAGGGCTAAAAATTTGCGGCCTCCAAGGACCCCTCCTGTCCCTGCCTGGGATCTTAATTATGTTTTAGAAAACTTACTTTGCCTCCTTTTGAGCCTGCTGCATCTTCAGATATTAAGTTTCTATCCTGGAAGACTGTTCTTTTGTTAGCATTGACCTCTGCCAGAAGGGTCTCAGAGTTGCAAGCTCTCATGGCTGTGGAACCATACCTTATTTTCCATCGGGACAGAGTATCCTTGAGGACCAATCCTACTTTCATGCCTAAGGTGATTTCGAAGTGGCTTTGAATCAGACAATTCACCTTCCTACTTTCTTTCCAAATCCGCAAAATAAAGGCGAAAGGATTTTGCATTCATTGGATGTGCACAGACAGTTACGATTTTACTTGGACAAGACTAAAGATTTCAGAAAGTCTAACCAATTGTTTGTTTCCTTTGCCTCCAGTTCTCTTGGAAAACCTATTTCTAAACAAACTATTTCCAAATGGATTGCTTATGGAATCAGATTTTGTTACACTCATCATGGGAAACAGTTTCCAGGGACCATTAGAAGTCATTCTACTAGAGCAGCTGCTACTTCTACAGCTTTCCTCAGAGGAGTCCCTACCAAGGATATCTTGGAAGCTGCCACTTGGAGTTCTGTGCATACTTTTTCCAAGCACTACAATCTCCCTTGTTTTCTAAGTCTAGGGCAGGCTTTGCCTCTGCTGTCATGCAGGGTATTCTTGCAGCGCCTTCTTCTGTCTAAAGCCTCATCCGCCTCTACATTGCTTTGGGATTCCACCCTACAGTTATGACTGCAAGAGTGAAACATGAAGAACATAGTACAGTTGTGTACACCTACCATAAATGTAGATGTTCGAGTGTCTTCACTGTTGCAGTCGGGTTTCTCCCTCCTATCCCCTCTTTTCTCATATTTGTGGTGTATTTGTGTTTCCTTGTTGGATTCATTTTTGATTTGTTGGGGACTTCTGACATCTAGGGCAAGAAAGGCTGGAGAAGATGGCGTCGGCTGAGGGCTATGTACCAAGGCGTACTGACGTCAGCATACTAGCTTATACAGCCGGACCCAGACTTTGGGATTCTGGCCGACCTCGGGCTGCCTGCCGGCAGGAGCACCCTACAGTTATGACTGCAACAGTGAAGACACTCGAACATCTACATTTATGGTAGGTGTACACAACTGTACTTTCCTAAAGAAAGCCAAAAGGACAGAGAATTCAGTAATCCTCATTGCTTCCTTCTGGCTTCAAAAAGTTTGGTTTCCCTTCCTTTGGCCTCATCTGATATGGAAACCATGGATTTTGGACCCAGTTCCAGATCTGCTAACTCACTCAGAGGGCATAGTTTATCCGAATCGCCAATATCTCAAGCTCACTGCATGGCTTCTCCAATTCCCATGCTTGCCAGGCATCCTTTCCTTTCTCCTCCTGCCCAATGTATTATTATTGCTCATCACAAGCCTTCTACTAGGAAACTGTATCAAGGCAAATGGGAAAAATTTACTAAATGGACCTTGAATAAAGGACTGGATCCTTATACCAGTCCCCATTCATGAAGATCTAGATTTTCTAAACGCACTTTTCCAATCTGATTCCTCTGCATCTATGATAAAAGTTGATCTGGAAGCGATTTCAAATTTCCATTCAGGGTGGAATGACTCTCCTCTAATGTCTCACAAGCTTTGTAAAACTTTTTTTTAAGGGACTCTTGCTACTAAAACCTCCATTTAAAGAACCAGCTCCCCTATGGGATCTAACTATTGTTCTTCAAGCTCTTACTAAGACCCCCTTTGAACCATCAGCATCTTGTGATTTGAAGTATTTATCCTGGAAGACATTATTTTTGGTAGCCATTACCTCTGCGACAAGGGTTTCCAAGTTGCAAGCCCTGCCATGCAAATCACCCTACCTAATTTTTCATAAAGATGGATTCGCACTCATAACAAATCCTTCCTTCCTACCAAAAGTAGTTTCCAAAACCAGCATTAATCAGTCACTACAATTACCAGTCTTTTTCCCTAATTTTTCTAACAAAGGGGAATATGCCCTTCATTTACTAGATGTACACAGGCAACTACAATTTTATCTTCACAGAACTAAAGAGTTCAGGAAATTGGATCAGTTATTTGTAGCATTTTCTTCCCTTCATATGGGTAATCCAGTTGCTAAGGTTACTTTAACTAAATGGCTCAGAGACTGCATCACATTCATTTATCATTTTAAAGGATTTCAACTTCCCAAACCAGTTTAAGCCCATTCAACTAGAGCTGTGGCGACTTCAGCAGTTTTTCATGCCAGAGCTTCTCTCAACGACATCTGTACAGCAGCCACATGGTCTTCCCATTATGCCTTTATCACTCATTACAAATTAGATCAAGTCTCGAGGGGACGAGCATCCTTTGGGTCTATGGTGCTTAGGACTGTTCTTCCTTGAGACCTCCCAAGACTAAAGTAGCTGGGGATTCTGTCCCACTGTCAAGGATTGGGTGAAGATTGACAACATCAGATAAAGAGTCATCTGTTACCATAACGTTCCATCTGTGTTGTGGATCTTCACCAATCCTTGACATCCCCACCCACCTTCCCCCATTCTGAGACTCTTAGCAGACCGGATTAGTCCTGAGCTAGTTGCCCTTTAAGGGCTCATATATGGCCTCATTCTCTATACTTTATTAGTTAACTATATTTTGGTTTTCTATATACTAATTATTTGGCAAACTCGATCGGAGGTATTCTCGTTGAGGAGCATTATGGTAAGTGCCTGACTTGAGAGTTTGGAGAGCACGAGCTGGAAGATATGGCTGAGTGGGTTCCGAGGTTTGGAACTGAGCCCACTGATAAGGATTGGTGAAGACAGACAACACAGATGGAATGTTATGCTAAGACATAACTTCTTTTTTTCTGGCAGATTATTGGAAAATCATTTAAGACTGAAGTCAGAAAATAATGACAGACATTTGAATTTCAAACTTCGTACCTTTCAAAATATTCATGCTAATGTAAAACCTGCTATGCTATCAGTTTTATAAGTCTGTAAGAGCAGCATTTAAAAATTGTCCCTGTTTTTTGGCCTTTGTCTCCCCGTTATTTATGGCTTTATCCAAATTTGTTGCTCTATGAGGTTGAGAGGTATGAGTCTGCGCACTGGATCTAGCTGCTGTTTTTGTGTGTAATACCTCTTATGCATAAAGTGTTGCACGTAAATGTGGAGAAAACTGCAGACATTCACATGTACACAAAAACAGATTGATTTTAACATTGTATTAATGTTAATATTCATTCGAAAAAAATGTATATATATTAGATAAGTGGTCATAATTTTGCAAGAATGTAATTTTAAATGCCTGCCTGAATGGCATAGTATTCCTAAAGGACTGGAAAAGAGATGATCAGTTGGTACTGTTGGACAGATAGTGCTAGATGGCATCTCCAGTGTGTGCTAGATGGCTGAAGGGCATCTACAGTGTAAGTGCTGAGGCATGCTCAGTAAAGTCATTTTGTTGGGGTGCCATAAGAGCATGTTTCTCTTTGACTTTTGTATGCTTGCTTTGAATGTGTGTCTTTCCTAGACCTCTACAAGCTCCTTCTATTTTTAGATATAGTGCATTATTTCAGTCTCATCATCATCATCATCATCTTTCGGCTGTTCCCGTTAGGGGTTGCCACAGTGGATCATCTGTTTCCATTTCTTCCTGTCCTCTGCATCTTGCTCTGTCACACCAACCACCTACATGTCCTCCCTCACCACATCCATAAGCCTTATCTTAGGCTTTCCTCTTTACCTGTTACCTGGTAGTTTCATCCTTAGCATCTTTTTCCCAATATACTCTGCATCCCTCCTCAGCACATGTCCAAACCAACGTAATCTTCCCTCTCTGGCTTTGTCTCCAAACCTTCCAACCTGGGCCGACCCTCTAATATACTTATTCCTAATCCTGTCCACCCTCGTCACACCCAGTGCAAATCTTGACATCTTTAACTCTGCCACATCCAGCTGTGACTCCTACCTTTTTGTCAATGCCGCTGTCTCCAACCCATATAACATAGCTGGTCTCACTACCCTCTTGTAGACCTTCCCTTTCACTCTTACTGGTACTTGTCTGTCACAAATCCCTCCCGACACTCTTCTCCACCCACTCCATCCTGCCTGTACTCTCTTCTTCACCTCTCTTCCACACTCACCATTACTCTGAACTATTGATCCCAAGTATTTAAACTCATCCACCTTCGCCACCTATACACCTTGCATCCTCACCATTCCTCTATCCTCCCTCTCATTCACACACATATATTCCATCTTAGTCCTGCTGACCTTCATTCCTCTTCTCTCTAGAGCATGTCTCCATCTCTCCAGGGTCTCCTCCACCTGTTCCCTACTCTCACTACAGATCACAATGTCATTTGCAAACATCATAGTCCACGGGGACTCCTGTCTGATCTCGTCTGTCAACCTGTCCATCACCACTGCAAATAAGAAAGGGCTCAGAGCTGATCCTTGATGTAATCCCACCTCCACCTTAAACACATCCTTCACTCCCACCGCAGACCTCACCACTGTCACACTACCCTCGTACATATCCTGTACCACTCTTACATACTTCTCTGACACTCCCAACTTCCTCATACAATACCACAGCTCCTGTCTAGGCCCCCAGTCATATGCTTTCTCCAAGTCTACAAAAACACAATGGAACTCCTTCTGACCTTCTCTGTACTTCTCCATCAACACTCACAGAGCAAACATCGCATCTGTAGTGCTCTTTCCCGGTATGAAACCATACTGCTGATCACTAATCATCACGTCCCTTCTTATCCTAGCTTCCACTACTCTTTCCCATAACTTCATGCTGTGACTGATAATTTAATCCCTCTGTAGTTACTACAGCTCTGCACATCACCCTTATTCTTAAAAATTGGCACCAAAACACTTTTTCTCCATTTCTCAGGCATCCTCTCACTTTCCAAGATATCATTAAACAATCTGGTTAGAAACTCCACTGCCATTTCACCTAAACACCTCCATGCTTCAAACAGGTATGGCATCTGGAACCAACAGCCTTTCCATTCTTCATCCTCTTCATAGCTTTCCATACTTCCTCCTTGCTAATCCATTGCATGTCATGATTCACTATCCCCACGTCATCCAACCTTCTCTCCCTCTCATTCTCTTCATTAATCAACCCCTCAAAGTACTCTTTCCATCTGCTCAACACACTCCTCACTTGTGAGTATGTTTCCCTCATTATCCTTTATCACCTTTACCGTATGCACATCTATCCTAGCTTGGTCCCTCTGTCTAGCCAGTCGGTACACGTCCTTTTCTCCCACCTTAGTGTCCAACCTTTCATATAACTCTTCATATGCCTTATCCTTAGCCTTTGCCACCTCTCTCTTTGCCATGCACCTCATCTCCTTATACTTCTGTCTACTTTCTTCATCTCTCTGACAATCCCACTTCTTCTTTGCCAACTTATTTCTCTGTATACTCTACTGTACTTCCTCGTTCCACCACCATGTCTCCTTGTTGTCCTTCCTCTGTCCAGATGTCATACCAAGCACCTTTCTAGCCGACTCCCTTACTAACTCTGCTGTAGTTACCCAGCTATTTGGTAACTCTTCACTGCCACCCAGTGCCTGTCTTAACTCTTCCCTGAACTCCACCTCACAATTACCCTTTTTCAATTTCCACCATTTGATCCTTGGTGCTGCCATTACACTCCTTCTCCTTTTCTTGATCACCAACGTCATCCTACAAACCACCATCCTATGCTGCCTAACTCCACTTTCCCCGGTCACCACTTTACAGTCTCCAATCTCCTTCAAACTGGCCCTCCTACATAAGACCAGAAAGGACGAGTGGTACAGTGGTTAAGATCTGTGCCTTTCAACCACATGGTGCAAGGTTTGATTCTCACCACTGGAAATAGTTTTGGGGAGGGTGGAGGTGGGGTGGCTAAGGTGTGCTTGCTGCACACAACAAGGTGTACAGGGTTTGAATCTCACAGGGGATAACTGGCTAGGCTTAAAATGGCTCGCAAGGGCAGTTAGCCTAGTACTAGCCTATGAACCTATGAACCTATAAGATATAATCCACCTGTGTGCATCTTCCTCCACTTTTGTATGTCACCCTATGCTCCTCCCTCTTGTTAAAATACTTATTCACCACAGCCATGTCTATCCTTTTCGCAAAATCCACTACCATCTGACCTGCTGCATTCCTTTGCTTAACACCATATCTACCCATCACTTCCTCATCCCCTATGTTCCCTTCACCAACATGCCCATTGAAATCTGCTCCAGTCACCACTCTCTCACCCTTGGGTACAGTCATCACCACTTCATCCAACTTGCTCCAAAATATTTCTTTCTCATCCTTCGCACACCAAACTTGTGGAGCATATGCACTAACAACATTCATCATTACACCATCAATTTCCAGCTTCATAAACATCACTCTATCCGACACTCTTTTCACCTCCAAAACACTGTTAGCATACTGTTCCTTCAGGATAACTCCTACGCCATTTCTCCTCCCATCCACACCATGGTAAAACAATTTGAACCCACCTCCGATACACCTAGCCTTACTCCCCTTCCATCTGATCTCTTGCACACACAATATACCAACCTTCCTTCTATTCATCATATCGGAAAAAAAAAACAGAAGCAAGCTGACACTATAGAAATCTAGTTATCCTACCATTTCACCATGTGAAAGTCACTTTTACATGTAAAATTAGAACTAAATATGTTAAGTTATGATTTCCTCCAGAAAGGAACCTTTTGTTTCTTTGGACTTGTCAGGGTGATGACAGAAGTTTTATTTGTAACTGTTTACTGAGTACCACCAGATTGCTTGTTAAACATTTGAATGTAGCACATATAACTGGTAACTGCCATCTTGTAAGCTTGTTTTTTTACATGAGGTTTCTAAACATAAACTAAAAATCACTTGAAGTGAAGCATGTCTCTGTCTGTAAAATAACATTTGCTTTATTCTTTGTATTAGTTTGTGTACTGGTATTTTTAAAGAATGCACACCACAAAGTATAGTCCTTTTTTCATGTGATTGTGTCACCCAACATTCTTAAATACATTAAATGGTGACAACATGAGCTTTTCAATTCCTTCTATTTAATTAGCAGTTACACAGGGTAAATAGTATAATCTACCAATGCTGTCTTAGTAGAAAAAAAATTTCCTTTTTTCCTGAAATGTTCATGCTGCAACCAAAGAAGCAGCTTTAAAGATAACTAAAACGTAGGTCAAACTTTTTGTGTTTTTTTTGTTACCTGCATTGTTACTGTAAATCAGTTGATATGTTATGAAGGTCCGTATGCAATGGCAATTTAATTTATGTTAATTTTAATTAAGCCTGTAAGCGTACAGATTATAAAGCAGAAAAAGGATTATGGCCAGTCTTTCTTAGGCGCACTTTTAAGATCCACCATTTCTTAGAGATATCATAGTTATTTTTACTATGTTATAGTAAACTGCTCCCACGTTAATGGGAAGTGTGACCCGCTTCACTCCCTCCCACCCCCAATTCGCAGCCACCCCCACAGAGCCACATATTTAATCCAATTGCTCTCCTCCCACTGTTTAAAGACATCACAAATATGCTTAAAGACACAGCTACATATCAGAAGTATTTCCACACATTCGTCCACCCTGTATCATCCATCACAGTAGTATTATCTGCTTAAAACCATATTGCACGCTATCGCACGTCATAGTGCATGCATCTAAACCACCCCCCAGAATTCATCTGCTCAATACAGGTGAACTAACCTGAATATATTTCCAGTCGCCTCTCAGACAAGATTGGTCCATCCTGATTATTACACCTCTTGGTAAAGTTTAAATAAAGAATAGACATTAATAGAGCAAGAAAATGCTGGCTTATGTCCAACTGCTGTTAGGTATAACAGCAGAGCCAGTTTTCTCCCATACCCAGCTGGTCTTACCTTATTGCTAAGCAGTACATTAAGTGCACTGTTTCTGCTATATCTTATAATAGGTTACCCTGTCTTCATTTGAGCAGCTAGCCCCTACATCTATTTCGCCTTGTCACCCTTGAGACATATGTTTCATTTCAAACTATTTCTTCCTAAAACTAAGCAGCAGCAGTATAACCAGTCTAATAAAAACAACCAAAAGAATAAAAAATATTTAACATTGGATTTTGATCACCTTCTATATCTTTCTCTAAGCAAAACAAAAGTACATCTTCTAGATACTTTCACCCATTAGTCACTCGCATCTTGTTGGTATCTCTCAAAAACCTCCAACAAACCCTAGCCACAGTACACCACACAACAATGATATACCTACAGCTAATGTCTCTGCAATCCCTCACCACATGGACACACATGACTAATTATCAAACTTGTATCTCTCCAAAGAGCAAATCACCCACCAACCCACAACCCATACACCATTCAAAACAGCATCCTTTTTCATTTATTCACAAACACACCCACCAAATCCCTCCAACCTCTTAGCTACAAATATGTGAAAGTTAACTTGAAAATAGTACACCACTTCCTTGTAAACAATCCAAATGTAAATGGTATTTCCATCTCTATCACTCAGCCACTCATCTGAAACTCAGCGGAGATGTCTATCCAAACCCAGGCCTTACTGCTATGTCACAAACTACATCATTATCTTCCCCAGGGCTCAACACCTCCTGCTACAAATAAATTTGACTTGCTACTTAATATCAATCTCAGAAGAACTTGCAATAAAGTGCAAGAATTCCAAGCATGCTTCATATTTTACAACCCTGATATAGCTGCAGCCACAGAAACCTAGCTAAAACCTCAAGTAAAAGACAATGAAATACTACCTCCAGGTTATAACATTTTCAAACTTGACAGAACAAGCTGGAGAACTATCAATTATATACGAAAACTCCCTAGAACTTGGCCTTTACCCACATTTAACAATGCAGAATATCTCATAACACATTTCAGACTTAACAGAAGAGCCATCTGCATCACCAGGCTTTGCTTCCCACCAGGACAAAATAGTAATGCAGCAGAACAACTTCTGCACAGACTATATAACAGTATACTCTATGAAACCATTATTAATGTGTGACTGTAACATAAACTGGGACCCTAAAGACACAAATACCTCAGCAGTGAATCTATTTGGTTTCTCACAAATAGTAAAATTACTGCCAGGATTCATAAATACACAAACATGAAATCCATCTTAGACTGGATTCTTGCAAACAAACCAAATAACATAAATTCCTCTGGCTGCCTTGCTGACAGTGTCAGTGACCATCCACTAACTTATGCTGTCTAAAACCATCCCATCATATGCAAACAGGTAACCTATAAATGGGTGAAAATGTAAAATGCTTTAATGCAAGCGGCTTCATCTCCACAGTCAAGCTCAGCAGTGAAATATCCTAAAGACCATGCCACCAGATGATACTGTAACCCATTTCAGTAATACTTTAGAACATCCTCAATAGCCACACTCCCACTCAGGGCTGCAAACTAGACAAAAAGAATGCATGCTTTCCTCCCTCAGGAAAAAGATCAGAATCTCTCCAAATGTGTCTTAGACCTCTCCTGTGTAACACACTGCATGGTAAGGGAGATATTTAGAACATTGCATTTCATGGCAACCACCATTCTAATGCTACCCCTACCCAGTCTTCCCATGAGATAATTCCAATGATGTCTGAAATCTGTATGGTTCCAATACTTCCACTCCTTAGACGCCTTGATTCCTACTTTGGTTGAAGAAACAAGTCAGTCGCAATCCAGGACTATGTTCTTCGTGTTTCACTGTTGCAGTCATCACATTTGGGTTATCCTGCCAGACGTCTCAGTCTGGGTACAGGGCAGATGGTATTCACTGTTCCTGAAGGAACACATCAGTTTGTAGGAAATGGGGGCTCTTCTGCAAGCACTACCGACCTTCTGTCATTTACAGAAACCCAAACCATTCCTTATGTACACAGGCAACGCCACAGTCATGTGATACATAAATTAACAAGGAGGCACCAGATCTCAACAGTTGTGCAGATTAGCAGAGGAGCCATGGAACTTAGCCACTCAGATGGACATTGCCATCATGGCCATATACATTCCCTCACAGGGCATTGTGCTGGTAGACTCCCTAAGCCACTCCTTGGACGAGACTCATGAGTGAACCCTAAACAGACAGTCACTCATCAGTAGGGCACACCACAGATTTGACATCTTTGCATCACTAACCAACTATCAGCTCCCCCAGTTCTGCACCAGGGAACCCTGTCCCTCAACTTCGAGGACAGATGACTTCTCCTTCCAGTGAAAAGGGAAGTTGCACAGTGCCTTCCCTCCAATAGCTCTACTTCCATAACTTATTCTAAAGGCACAAAATTGAAGCACTAAAACTCCATTTACTGGCCCACTTCTAGCTGAAACCTCATTGGTTTCCCCTCCTACTTCACGTAACAATGGGAAAAACTACATGAGAATACCTATACAACCAGACCTGATCATTCAACAGAAAGGATTGCTTCTTCACCCAAATCTTTCGTCACTCAGCCAGACTCAGTGGATGATAGGATTCTAATTTTTCAAAGGCACTTATTTTCCAAGAAGGTTGTTCAGATCTTACACAAAGTCAGGAGACCCACTAAAAAAAATCTTACACAGGTAAATGGAAAAGATTTTCTTATTGATGTCACAAATGCAATCAGGACCCACTCTTATCACAGGTCCCTACTGTCCTACAACATTTTTGTGAACGACTTCACTCCGGCTCACTCTTGCATCAAAGCTCATCTGTCAGCCATCAATGCATGCTTGCTTCTCAATCCTCCACTTATGGCCAGAACGAAGATCAAGCTTTTCCTGGGGGGAGTTCCACCAAGGAAACTCATCAGTCCTCCTTGGGATCTCAGTTTTGTGCTGGAAAAGCATACATGACCTCCCTTTGATCCAGCATCTTCTGCCACTTTAAAATTCTGCAGCTGGAAAACTATTCTACTGTTGGGTCTCACCTCTGCTCAGAGAATTTCTGAGTTACAAGCTCTCTTAACCATTCCACCTGTGCTTATATTCCACAAGGACAGGGTGACTCTCAGGCCTATTCTGTACTTCATGCCTAAGGTAGTGAACAAACTGTCTCTCATTCATGCTGTTCACCTTCTTTCCCAGCCTACAAAATAAGGGGAAAGAATCCTACATTCTCTGGACATTCACATACAACTGAGATTTTTATCTGGATAAAACTAAATCCTTCAGGAAGACTGACAAGCTGTGTATATCCTTTATGAGCCCTAAGCTGGGCCAGACAGTCTCAAAACAAACTGTTGCAACTTGGATCTCAAAGCCCATCTCCTTCTGCTATTCTAACTGTGGTAAGTTCTTGCCTAAAAGTTCAGTGACTTCTTCAGGGGCCTTCCATAAAGCAGTTGATGCCAGGTCTGTCTTGAAATCTGCTACTTGGTCTTCTGTGCACACAGTTACCAAACACTACAATATTGATGTTTTTTCCAGGTCCTGGGCTCCTTTGGCAAGGCTTGTCCTGTCTGAACTGCTAGACAGCTCATCTTCTCTTTAGCCAACCACCCTTTTCTGTACTTCTTTCAGCTCTGTGAATCACCTATATGTCAGAAATACTGCAGCAGTGATTTAAGTCAGAACATGGTACAGCTGTGTAAGATATCAATCAACTAATTATCCCATTACTAAACCATCTAATTCACTCTTTGTAGCTCATCTTAATATTCATAGCATTAACAACAAAATTACTCAACTCCATGCTCTTTTAGAAGTCTACTCCTTTGACATTCTTTGCCTAACAGAAACTTGGCTAAAACCTGTAACAAAAGACAATGAAATCATCCCACTAGGACATAATATCCTGAGACTTGACCGTGCAACTAAAAAGGGTGGGGGAGTGGCAATTCTTTTTAAATCTAGCCTACAGTTAACCACTTACAACGTTAAACCACCGCTTAGTACCAATGCAGAAATTCTTATATCTAAACTACAACTTAACAATGCCAAAGCCAACTATATTATTTGTATCTATGTACCCCCCAGTAACAACAATACCACCATAGAAAATATCCTTTGCTGGTTATCTCAACACCTGCCCCAAGAAACCATAATCCTTGGCAATATAAACATTGATTGGAACTGCTGTAGCAACAGCCACCCGACCACCAACGTCAACCTATATGGTTTTGATCAAACCATTACATCCCCCACCAGGATAGATAAACACAACAAGAAAGAAAGCACATTAGACTGGATTCTGTTAAACAACCATCCCCAATTATATGAATCTGGAACCCTTCCTGATGACATAAGTGACTACTCACTTACCTATATCATCAGGCATAAAACCTATACTCTCATTCCTACCACAATCAGGAATATTAGATCCAAAAAGAACTTCAACCCAGATCTCTTCCAAAACGAACTCAGAACATGCAACTGGTCTCCCCTAAAATACCTCCCTCTGGTAGAAGCTGTTCAATACTTTAATTCTAAGTTCTTAGCCATCCTTGATCATCATGCACCAACCCGTACTATTACAATTAAGACCAAGTTGGCCCCATGGCTTTCTAAAGACACCAAACATAAAATTCACCTCAGGAATAAGTACTGGGCCAAATGGAGAATGACCAAAAATCCTGCAGACCAACAAAAGTTCAAACAACTAAGAAAGCTATACTATCTGATAAAAGAAACTTCTACCTTCAATTTCAAAAGGCAAACCATAATAACCCACAAAAATTCTGGGAATGCATCAACCAATTACTACAACCAGGTCAATCCAGTACACCAAACCCACTAAACACTGACCATCAAAATCCCATATATACTGCCAATGCCTTCAATACCTTTTTCACCAGTGCTATCCAAACACTAGCCAGTCAACTATCACCTAATACTTTTACTTTACCTACCTATAACAAAGCCACACTTTCTCCATTCATTTTCCAACCAGTCCCAACAACCCATATTCTTGCCCTAATCCAAAAACTGAAACCAGGCTCTCCTTCAGCTGACCAACTACCTGCTGAATATCTACAGAAATCTGCCAAGTCAATTGCTTACCCCATCTACATTCTGATCAATAGAAGTATTAGCGAAGGTCACACCCCTAACATCTGGAAAGTCTCCCATATTATTCCCCTTCACAAAGGTGGAAGCTCCACCGATTTCTCCAACTACTGTCCCATAGCCCTTCTTTCTCCTTTGGCCAAGATCATGGAAAAATGCATCCATAGGCAATTGCTAGACCACCTAATCCATAATAACTTGCTCTCTAACTGTCAACATGGTTTCAGACCCTCCCATAGCACTACCATTGCCCTCCTTTCCTTTACAGATTGTATTAACAAAAAACGTAACTATAATGTGCTTTCCTCTGCACTATTTATTGATCTGTCAAAAGCATTTGACATGGTCAGTCATCAAATTCTGACAGATATCCTCAAATCCCTGGCCTTAGATGCACTCTCTATCAAATGGTTCCAGTCCTACTTAGATCAAAGACAACAGGCTGTACTCTGGCAAAACACGCTGTCTAACCACCTACCAGTTAACCTCGGTGTACCTCAGGGATCCATATTAGGACCTCTCCTTTTCTCCATATTCATCAACGACCTTCATCTAGCAATTCCCCATGCTACTTGCATTCAATACGCAGATGACTCCACACTTGTATGCTCAGCCACAACCGCCTCTGAACTTCACTCCCTTACCCAAAATGTATTTAACACTGTTGAACAATGGTTCACTCACCGTTGCCTTCTATTAGACCCCCAAAAAACTAAACTCTTCCTTTTCAATCCTAATCATAAGTCCTCTCCCATAGATTTTGCTGTTACATCCACTAATGGTACCATTATATCACCTGACCTAACTACCAAGCTACTTGGTATTACCATTGACAACAACCTTACCTTTGACATACATATCAAAACACTATTAAATCTGTCAACAAAAAACTTGTCTCTCTCTACAGAATTAAACCCTTCCTGTCACCTACAGCTAGGACTACTATTGCACACACTCATCTAATCTCTAGACTCCTGTATGCCTCAAATATTTTCACTAATCTATCTAAGAATAACCTCAATAAATTGGAAATCTCATACAACATAGCTAGATTTGCTACTGGTAACCCATTTAGAACACACCATTGCCTTAATTTAAAGCAGCTTCAGTGGTTAGAACTACAGAATCTGCTCAAATACCACCAACTAATCATTGCCCACAAGACTCTTTACCAACCTTCCAATACTCCTACTCTATCCACCATCATCACCCCCTATCATAATCTGAAGTCCTTACATTCATCTCAGAAACTTCTAATTAACACATCTAAATCTAACAACAGTGCTGGGGATTCTCTCTTCTCTAATACTGTGGGAAAATTTTGGAATATCCTGCCCAGCGAACTTTCCTCAGTTTCCTCTCTATCACTCTTCAAAAACAGACTGAAACTTTTCCTCAAAACACACTGGTTATGCCCCTGTACTAAACCTGACTAATTCTCCACTCTACTCAAATACTGTCAGCATATCCTATACCTTACCTTTCTCACTCTGTATTTCATTATTTCCATCCCTCTGAATACTTGTTAAAAAAAATATATATATATATATATATGTATATATAAATATATAATTTTTTTTTATTACTAAATTCATTTTTTTCAATCTTCCTCTTTTATTGTACCATACTTGTATATGGAATTAGCCTGTATACCTCCCCTTTTTTTCTATATCAAGTAATGTACCTACTTGCTATTTTGAATTGTACACTGTATTGAATGCATTTCATATTGTATTGACTTCTGTCCTCTCTGTATTATTTCTGTATTGTCCAGTTTTGTACTTGTATACACATCTGAAGTCATTTTATATTGTCCTGCAATTTTATTATCATGTGTGTCATGGAGCTTTTCTCCCCGGGTCTCCACTGAAAATGGACATGTATCCAGTTAGACTAGCCCGGTCAACAAATGTAGAATAAATAAATAAATATTACCATAACAGTAGATGTCCTACTGATCACTGTTGCAGTATTCCTTCCCACCCCCCTTTTCCTTTCTTCACTTCCTTCCTTTTCTTCTCTGCCTTAAGCTCTGCTCTGCTGCTTGTGGAGTTTACTTCCTTATTTGAGCTATGTCCCTCCTAGCTTACCAGCCTCCCTCTATCAGTAGTCTTGGTAAAGCTTTGGTAATCTGGCCAGACATCAGCAGTGTCAATCCATGTATCAGGAATACTGCAACATTTTTTTTCATAGTTCCTTATTGATAATTTCCATGATAATTCTTTCCATGGCTTTGCAAATAAAACTAGTCAGACTAATGGGTCTGTAGTTCCCTGGACCTGTTGAAGGTCATCCGTTATGCAGTGGAATGACCATCACAGTCCTCCATTCTCATGGCACAAGGCCAGTTTTAAGACTTTAGTTAAATAGTGACTCCAAGTGTCCTGATAAGTCATAATTCAGACTGTTCAGGAGGCATCCCAGGATGTTATCAGGGTCCGTTGAGGTTGTGTTGTTCTTAGCTTTAGCAAGCACGGCCAGTACAAACTCCATATTTATAGTCATAGGGTTATGTTTGAGGGCATTTCTTGGGGGATGGTTGGGGGTGTAAGTAGGGTAGAGTTGGAAGTGATTTTTTTTTTTTCATTTACAGGTTTGCTATATCGTCAGGCACGGTGAATGCGGAACCTTTAACTACCTGTTCAGGTCATTACTGTGTGCTGCCCTTCACTTATGTCAGAAAACTGAAGATGGCCTTATGGTAATCTTTCGCCTGGGAGGAGCCTGTCTTAACCTCAAAGCTGGCTTTGTTTGATTGAATTAACCCTCTTAGTTGCCTATTTAGTGTGATGAGAGAGTTTTTATCTTCATGGCATTTACCCTTCTTTACTTTTGCCGTATTTTTTTTTCCTTTTGTTGCACATCCTGTTGAATTTGGGATGCCACCAGGGCAGTTTGTTTCTGGGGCTAGTTCTGGGCTTACTTCTAATAGGTACAGCAGCTATTGACATGGTTGTACAGAGTTTCTGAGAGCAGTTTCAGCGTAGGCTGCTGTGTTCTCGGGGTTTGGAGAGGCATTGAATTTTGACAACCATCACTTAATGAAAGGTAATTTGCTTTGGAATAGTTTCTGTTTCCGATTTCACTGAAGTAACCAGTACTGGGGTTACAGAGATGATTTGCTTTTGAAGGAGACAGTTTTATGCTCAGACCTTACCAGGGAGAATGAGACATGGTGGGAGGGGAGGGTAGTGCAGCATTCTCCTATATTTGTGAGTACGACGTCCAATATGTTGTAGCCTGTAGTGGCATTTTCAATGTTTGATCAAAGGTGGGTGTTTGTATTTACAAAGTCCAGGAATTTCTGTGCCTGTAAATTTGAGGCCATGCAGGATTCCCAGTCTGTAAAGGGGTAACTATAGTCTCCCATGAGTAGGGTGTTAGGTTGGATGCTAATTGCCTCCAGCAGGTGTAAGTATGCGTTGTGAGCTTCTTGGGATATGAATGGTGACCGATTAGCTGGCTAAGCTATAGTATGGGATTTTGTCTATTGCGATCTGCACATGGGGAAACTCCAGCACATCATCCTGTTTGAACAACCTAGTGGTGTACTTGTTATTGATTTGTATTGATTTATATTGAGACACCTCCACCTATAACCCTTGTCTCTGCAGCTACTGGTCTAAAAGTGTGGAAGGTACTGAAATCTTGTACTATGGAGTACTCTTTGCTGCTTTAAACTATGTCTTTGTAACCGCACAGATGTCTGTATTCTCAGGCATGATAAGGGCTTGGAGAAAGTGTAGTTTTTTTTTTATTTAGGCTCCTGGCATTGATAACGTTTTATCTAGTATTTTAAAGTCTAGAGGAGGGACAGGTGCAGACCATCCTTGGCAAAGCAGCATGGTCTGTTAATCATGTCCTCCTAAGCTGACAAATATTGGACCCCTAAGAATAACACCAGAAAGACAGTTGTTAAAATCAGTCATCTTTTGCTCATAATGTGTCATCATCCTTTGTGATGGTAATATGCTGCTCAGTGCTAGGCTTGTACAAGTCTGAGACACAAAGTCTTAGAGCTCCATAATGTCTCTCTTCATATAGTCCAGAGAGTGCATCTCAGATCATTTACACCTACATGGACTGTGATGGAATTATACCGGTACCTGTGGTGTAATGACTGGAATGTGTGCATGATTTGGAAGATCATGGCCCCAGATAAGCAACTAACTGTTGTCTTCACCTTGTTCAGCCTGGTTAGAGGGGCATTAGTATGTCTTACAATGCAGATGTGCTTCGGGTTTCACTGTTGCAGTTATCACATTTGCGTTTTCCCTGCCAGGGTAGCCCTCGGCCGACCCGAATACCAGCAACTTAGTATTTCTACGTCAGTTGCTGTCACTCCAGGACTGATGTCAGGTCGTCAGTAGTATAAAGTAAGGCAGCCGACGCCATTACATCAGTCTTTCTTGCCATGGAGCCTGAAGCAGAAGCAGTTTGCACAAGTGCCGGTCGGCCGCTACCTGAGTTTTCGTCTAGCAAATTGAAGTTGAAGTCTTCTAAAGCTAAGTACCCCATCGGGGATTCTTTTTTCTTGCACTAACCGATGTCAGAAAAAGTTAATAATTGTCTCGCCTTTGGAAAGCAGATACCACACCAAGAATTCCATTCCTACTGCATCACTTGTTTAGGCCCAGACCACGACGTCCCCCGCTGTTGCTTCTGTGCTTTGTTCAGTGCCAGAACTATCCATCATCAGGCTCTTATTGTAGCCAGATATTTTTGCTTGAAGTCCTTGAACTCCGATATGGCTTCGGTAAGCCATCCTACAGCAGATCTTCCCAAAAATCGTAAACATAAAGACAGAGAAAGACTGCACAAGTCCAGACCTTCTGATGACACTTCCATTAAGCTTGTCATCAGTTCTCTGGTCCTCAGTGAGGCACTTTCGCAGCCCCTGATGGCCGCTTCTGTGGATTAGCAGGCCGCTATTGAGACCCTTTCGGAGTCCAGTATGCCACAAAACTCTTCTTCGACTAAGGTTCCTGCGGTTGTCTCTACCTTGGATGGGTCCAGAGCCGCTGAGCAGGCACCGGTTTCTGAGGAAGTCCTTCGCACTACCAATTTTCGATACAAACCAACATCTTCTTTCGCAACTACCGTTCTTTCAAAACACGACCGAGTTTCTAAGGCCCAGGGTATGAACCACACCCAAGAAACCGACGACCCACTCTCAGGCACCTGCTTCATTGCCTCAGTCTCAAATGCTTAAAATGGCAGAAGACCTTATCATGCTGATCAGGGGAAGCCAAGCTACCACCTCCAAAAAGAAAAGAGATCTGTCCCCTGAAGTTCTGTCTGAACAAGAGTCAGATGAATCTGATGCATCTAAATATGAAGACATACAACCCCTCTCTCCTTATGAGGATTCTGATGCGGAGGATTCCATTCCTTCAGCCTCTCCCCCAGATGATTTTTCCTTTGGGGAAACCCTGCATATCTTAAGGGAGCATTTCCATTGGGAGAGTCAAGACTACCCTCAGTCTAAAAAGAGACACAGGGAATTCCTAGATCTTCCACAGCACAAACCCTTGGCCAATCCCCCAGTCCTGGATGTTGTGGATGATGTTTTCCTGGAATCCAGCTTGACTCCTGATACCTGCACCCAGAAAACCAGACAGGTACTGTAGAGTCCCTGACTCACACAAATTTATTTTCAAAAATCCTACTGCTGACCCTGAGGTAATTTCTCAAGGGCCTAAAGGAGTTAAAGCAACCTCTGCTAAGAATCCCACCCCCTCAGATAGGGATTCCCGAGCACAGTACAGATGCGGTAAAAAAGTATACACCTCAGCTACTCTTGCTATCAGGGCACTAAATTGTCAGTTCCATATGCTGAAATTTCAGCAACATACCCTGGAACTCTTTAAACAAAAGATGTCTTCCTTTCCTGCTTGGGCAGAATCTAAAGAATTGCAAGAGTTAATGCATTCTGCAAATCAAGTAACTAAACACACCTTGCACTGTGGTTTTGACGTCCTAGAAGCTTCTTGCAGGGCCACAGTCATTGGATCTGTCATTAGAAGGCATGCATGGCTTAAGGAATAGCCCCTGCCAGACCATTTCAAATCTAAATTGTTGGATGTCCCCTTGAACAAAGATAACTTATTTGGCACTAAGGCAGAAGAGGTCCTAAAAAAGATGGAAGAAAAAGCAAAATCTATGCAAACAGTTAAGGACTTCTTGCAGATGTTCTTCATTCCACATTGCTGCAGTCCTAACTATTGGGTAGTCCGCTGTCCAGTCGGCCCGAATACCAAAGTATATGGCTGACGTCGTTCAGGGCGACGTTAGACTGACGTCGATGACGTCAGGGTACTAATGCACATGACCGACGTCATATCCTCAGTCTTTTTTGCCGCATGGTCCGATGCAGAAGCAGTTTTGCGAGTGCAGGTTGGCGTTCTGAAAGTTTCTGAAGTCAGAGTTTCAGACCGAATCAAAGTTGGCTAAGTACCCGTTGGAATATTTTGTTTTTCTTGCCTCAGTATTTAACGGATGTCAGAAAAAGTGAATAACTGTATTTCTTGTGGGAAACAGATACCTCATAGGGATTACCATACTTTGTGTATACCTTGTTTAGGGCCTGAGCACGACGTTGTTGGATGCCACTCTTGTGCTAGGTTTAACAAACGCACTATTAAGAGAAGGTTAGACTGTGCCAGGTTAGTTTTTGGGAAGCGTTGTAATTATAAAATGCCGTCGGATGCTCGCGCCGCTTCGACCAAAAGCGCAAGGACAAAGCAGCAAAGCCTAGAGTGGAAGAACCGACAGTCCCGGACGTCGGTTCTTTAGAAAACTCAGTGGAGCCGCAGGTTTTGCCAGTAGTTTCTGTGGAGACTCAGTAAGAGTCTTTACTGTTACAGGATGTGTCCTCTCAAGAAGTAGGCAAGGCTGATGGGGCTTCTCAGGTGGCTGTTCTTCCCTCTCTTCCTAAGGTGGTTAGGGCCTCCCCTTCTGTTTCCAAGGCTTCTTTAAGAGGCAGGCCTAGTTTAGCTTCAGTGGGGTTTCTCCGAGTGTTTCAGGGTCTTTGCCTAAGAAGCATATGCTAAATATGGCAGAGGTTATGATTACTATGATTAGAGGTTCTATGCCCCTCCTGATAAGAGGCCTAGGGTGGAACCTGAGTTTGAGAGTTTTGAGCAATGTTCGAGGCTTCTGAGTCTTGGCTGAAGACTTGCAGGAGTATCCTCCTTATTCTGATTCTGATGTAGATGATTCTACTCCTTCAGCTTCGCCTCCTGAGGATTTTTCATTTTCAGAGACTCTGCATTCCATGAGGGAGCATTTTAAATGGGAAGGTCAAGATTTCTCTGATTCCAGGAAGAGGCTTAGGGAATTCTTGTTTTTACCCCAGCATAGGCCTTTAGCTATACCTTTTGTTCTGAATGTGGTAGAAGATGTTTTTGCAGAGGCTTCCCTGAATCCTGATTCTTTGCCTCCTGCCCCAGTTAAACCGGATAGGTACTATAGGGTGCCTGAAGCCCATAAGTATCTCTTTAAGAGTCCTAGGGCAGACCCGGAAACTGTCTCTCAGGGGCCTAAAGGTGTGAAGGCTTCTGTTGTTAAAAATCCTGTTCCTCCTGATAAAGAGGCAAGGGCTTTGGATAGATGGGGAAAGAAAGTGTATACTTCTTCCACTTTAGCCATGAGGGCGTTGAATTGTCAGTTTCACATGTTAAAATATCAGAATTATCTCCTTTCACAATTGAAGTCTAAGGTGGATGCTCTGGCTGAAGGTATTGAGTGTAAAGAGTTGCAGGATTTAGTTCATGTGTCTGAACAGGTGGGTAAGCATTCCTTGCAGTGTGGTTTTGATGCTGTGCAGGCCTCCTCGAGGGTGGCTGCCACTGGTTCTGTTCTTCGAGGGCACGCCTGGTTGAGGATCAGAATTTAGCTGAGCATGTTAAGACAAGGATTTTGGATGCTCCTTTACAGTCTGATGTGTTGTTTGGTTCGCCTGTGGAAGCAGTTTTAAAGAAAATGGAGGACAAGGCTAAGTCTATGCAAACTGTTAAGGATTTTTGCAGGTGCAGCCTCCGAAGTTTAGAAGAAATTGGCCTACTAAGGGATGGACATATCCTGCTTATGATTCCCAGTCTAGGGGTAGGTCTAGACGTGGTAGGGGCAGAGCTCAAGGTTCTTTTAGGCCTAGAACAGGGAGTTCACCTGCTCAGACGTCTGGTGAGGGCAGGGGTCAGTCCTTTCGTAAACAGACCCAATGACCTGCCTTTTCAGCTGCCAGTACATTCTCGCCTGGAAGCACCTTTGGGAGGAAGGCTGTCTCTTTTCAAAGAAAATTGGAATTTAATTACCCAAGACAGATGGGTTCTGGATATCATTCACCACGGTTACAGGTTTTATTTCCATACCTTGCCTCCTTTCAAAGGCATGCCAGACATTCCTCCTCTACAAAGAAAAGAGGCTCACAAGCAAATTTCTCTGTTGCTCCAAATAGGGGCCATTCAGCCAGTTCCTGTGCCAGAAAGGGGCCTAGGATTTTATTCTCGCCTGTTCCTAGTACCGAAGAAGGGGAACACGTGGAGACCAATTTTGGATTTATCTCTCCTCAACACTTATCTGGACATTCCCAAGTTCAAAATGTTGACGTTACAACAGCTTTTACCTCTGCTGGGCAAAGATCACTGGATGGTAACTTTAGATCTCAAGGAAGCTTACCTTCATGTGCCTATCAGACTAAGTTGCAGGAAGTATCTGCGTTTCGAGCTGGAAATTCTCATTATCAGTTCTCTGCATTGCCCTTTGGCTTATCTACTGCCCAGAGTATTCACAAAGGTTCTGGCTCCAGTGATAGCTTACTTCAGACTAAAGGAATTCAAATCTATCCTTACTTGGACGACTGCCTGATTCTGGCTCAAGAAAAGGAAGACCTTTTACAGCATTTGGAATATGTGATAGCAGTGCTAAGATGCCTAGGGTATTCTGTGAGCGAAATAAAGTCCAGTCTAGTACCCTCTCAAGACATGTGCTTTCTGGGTGTGAGACTGAATACAGCAGCCCAGATGGCCTTTTAACCCCGGACAAACAGAATCTTTCCAGTTACTTCCATCACCTATCTCTTCAGTCGGGCTGACTGCAAGGACAGTCCTTCAAGCCTTAGGGTTCATGGCATCTTGTATTCTGGTGCTTCCCAATGCCAAACTGCATATGAGGAAGCTGCAATGGTATCTCAAAATGTATGGACACAGCACTGCCAGGATTTGGACACTGTCATTCAAATAATACCTTGCATTCAAAAGGAATTTATGTGGTGGGCTCAGGAATGTCACCTAAACAAGGGACTCTCTGTGACCCGGCCAGAGGCGAGTCAGATTCTAACGACAGATGCCTCAGACATTGCTTGGGAGCTCATCTAAATGGAAAGTGGATACAAGACAAGTGGCCTGCCAGACTACAGCATCTACATATCAACATGAAAGAGATGTTAGCAGTCCAGTTTGCATTAATGGCTTTCAAGGAGTTACTTCTTCCAGGGCAGGTGTTGATTCTAACAGACAACACAACTGTCATGTGGTACATCAACAAACAAGGGGGAACGCATTCTTACCCGTTGTGCAGGCAAGCAATGATTTTATGGGAGACTGCGCTCAGCTTGCAACTAACTCTTCAGGCAAGGTTTCTGCCAGGAGCACAGAACTCCTTAGCAGATGTGTTAAGCAGACAAATCATGGATCCCCACGAGTGGAAACTGGATCTTCATGTATTTCGAAAATTGACAGTGTCACAGGGAACTCCAGACATAGATCTGTTCTCTTCTCCACTAAACCACCAGCTGCCAAAGTTTTGCACAAAGAGGTTTCATCACACAGCTTGGAAAGTGGATGCTCTTTCTTTCAGTTGGAAAAATCTTCATGTGTATGCCTTTCCACCTCTGCCTCTTCTCCCAAAGGTGCTCCTGAAGGTCAGACAAGACAAGCCAAGGATGATTTTAATAGCTCCAGATTGGCCTCGGCAACACTGGTACCCATTACTGAGGAGTCTGGTAAGGAAGCCTCCATGGCCTTTACCTTTGATTCCACACCTGTTGTCTCAGAGGGACGGTCACCTGCGCAATGTCAAGCTACACTCTCTTCATCTAACAGCCTGGCATATTCTGTTTTGAAACACAGCAGGTCTCAACTTCCTCAACAAGTTTTAAATGTGATTATGGAAACCAGAAGACCTAGTACAAGGAAGAAAAATGGAAGAGATTTTTATTTTGGAGTGCAGCAAACAATTTGGAGATTTCTGAGCCTAATTTGAGTGTGGCTCTTCAATATCTTACTGAGTTATTGGACAAAGGTTTGTCTTTCTCTTCCATTAAGATTCATGCTGCAGCAATTTCAGCTCACTATGATTGTGACCCACCATTGTTTTCGCATCCTTTGTTCAAGCAATTTCTTAGAGGGGCAAAGAATACAAGACCCCGAGCTCCTACTCCTGCTTGGGATCTCAATTTTGTGTTGGAGAAACTTACTCTACAACCTTTTGAGCCTGTGGCTACTGCTGAATTGAAATACTTGTCATGGAAGACTGCTTTTTTGTTGGCCATTACTTCTGCAAGAAGGGTTTCTGAGTTGCAGGCCCTTATGGGTAGAGCCTTTTTGATTTTTCATAAGGATAGGGTATCATTACGTACTAATCCTTCCTTTATGCCTAAGGTGGTTTCTAGTGTGGCTTTAAACCAAACTATTCATTTGCCTACTTTTTATGCAGATCCCCAAAATAAAGGGGAAAAGATTTTGCACACTTTAGATGTACACAGGCAATGCGTTATTATTTAAGCAGGACTAAGGATTTTAGGCAGTCTCAGCAGTTGTTTGTTTCTTTTGCTTTGAGTTCAGGGCAAGCCTGTGTCAAAACAAACTATTTCTAGGTGGATTGGGTTTTGCATTGCATTTTGTTATTCCCATCATGGCAAGGAGATTCCAGCTGGGATTAGGCCTCATTCCACTAGGGCTACTGCCACTTCAACAGCATTTCTAAGGGGTGGCAACTAAGGATATTTTGGAGGCAGCTACTTGGAGTTCAGTACATACTTTCTCTAAGCATTATCACCTTCCTCTCTACTCTAAGTCTAGGGCTGGTTTTGCCACAGCTATTTTGCAAGGCATGTTGTCAGCTCCTGCTTCCTTATGATTTGCCAGCCTCCCTTACCTCTGCTTTGGGATTCTACCCAATAGTTAGGACTGCAGCAATGTGGAATGAAGAACATAGTACAGTTTTGTACCTACCATAAATGAAGATGTTAGGATCCACATTGCTGCAGTCCCTCCCTCCTTCCCTCTGTGTTTAGGGGTGGTTGTGTAGGTGAGGTTATATTCTGGTAATTTTGTATATATTGTACATATTTTTGGTGCAGGTATGTTTGGAGTTTTTGGTTTTGGTCTTGTCTTTTTAGGGTCTTCTGACATCTGGGGCAAGAAAAGACTGAGGATATAGCGTCGGTCATGACGTTATGACCGACTGGACAGCGGACTACCCAATAGTTAGGACTGCAGCAATGTGGATCCTCGAACATCTACATTTATGGTAGGTACAAAACTGTACTTTCCAGCCACCTAGGTTCAGCAGGCATTGTCCCAACAAACACTGATCCTTTCCTGCTCCCAGTAAACTGGTCCAGCCTAGACCCCGGGGAACCAGACCCCCCACCCCCAGACAGCAGCCACAGGGAATGCAGAAAGCTAAGCAGTGAACTACCTCCACTTCAAAACCAGTGAGTTCTAAGCCACCCCCTTATGGTAAGATCTCTCAATGACTCACCCCCACCACCCCCTCCCTCTGCCCACCTTCACTTACCCCTAGGAGGAAAACTTTCCTTTCATGCAAGCACCTGGGCCACCATTACCAAGGACCACTGTATTCTGAACATAGTGTCTCAGGGATACAAATTTTCCTTTCACACCCTTCCAACCCCAAAAGGTTTCCCAGATGTATCACCAAACCAGTGGGCAGAGGCTCAAAAGAAAATCCTTTTCCTGCTCTCTGAGGGTAGTAGAGCACTGCAGAACAGATAGGCCAAGGTTTCTACTCCAGACTTTTCCTGGTGCCCAGAAAAGAGGGCACCTGGTGCCCTATCTTCAATCTATCCATTCTAAACACCTTCCTGGCGATTCCAAAATTCAAAATGCTTACCCTCCAGCAGCTGCTTCCCATGCTCTCCAAGGATGCTTGGCTAGCCACCCTAGATCTAAAGGAGGCCTACCTCCACATTCCTATCAAGGAATCTTGCAGGAAATAACTTAATTTCAGGGCAGGATCTCAGCACTTTCAGTTCTCTGAGCTTTCCTTTGGCTTATCCACTGCTCCCAGAGTTTTCACAAAATGTTTGGCTCCAACCATTGCCTTTTGCAGACAAAGAAATATTCAGATTTACCCATACTTAGACAACTGCCTGATTCAGCTGCTGCTCAAACACCTGGCCTTTGTCAAGACCCTTCTAACCTGCCTAGGGTGCACAATCAACAAAAAGAAATCCAAACATGTTCCCACCCAAAGGATTATCTTCTCGGGAGCAAGCCTGGACACAGCATCCCAGATGGCATACCTTACACCAGAGAAACAAATTTTCCTGACAGCCTACTTCTCTCAGTTAGCCACCAAGCCCCAGCTATCTGCAAGGAAAATCCTGCAAGCTCTGGGGTTCATGGCATCTTACATACTACTCATTCCATATGCCAGACTGCATATGAGGAAACTTCAATGGTACCTAAAAAGCCTTTGGTGTCAACACTGTCAAGACCTGGAAACTGTTCTACCTATAATTCCCTGCATCAAGAAAAGATTTTCTTTGGTGGGCAACAGCATGCTCCCACAACAAGGGACTGCCTTTCTCACCACCCCCCGCCATCCGGACCCTCACCACAGATGCATCAGACTATGCTTGGGGTGCACACCTGGACGACAGGTGCATACAGGGCCAATGGAGCCCCCAGCAAATCCCTCTGCACATCAGTCAAAAAGAGATGATGGCTGTGCAGCATGTATTGATAGCTTTCAAGCCCCTTCTTTCTCCAGAGGCTCTCCATATCAAAACCTACAACACCACTGTAATTTGGTACATCAACAAACAAGGAGGGACTCACTCCTACCCTCTCTGCAGGCTGGCCATGACCCTTTGGCACACAGTCTCTACCATGCAACTACACCTGTTCGCACAATTCCTGCCAGGCTCTCTCAACTCTCTGGCAGACCAATTAAGCACAAATCTTCTGGACCCACACGAGTGGCAGCTCAACAGGAGAACCTTCACCCTGATAACTCAGAAATGGGGAACCCCGGAGGTCGACCTCTTTGCCACCCACACCAACCATCAGCTTAGCAAATTCTGCACCAGGGAGCATCACTGCATGGCTTGGAAAGTGGATGCCCTCTCCTTCCCCTGGGTCAATCTATCGGTCTATGCATCTCCTCCACTACCTCTCATCCCCAGGGTACTGCTCAAAATAAAGGAGGAAAAACCAAGGACCAATCTGATAGCTCCAGACTGGCCCTAGCAGCACTGGTACCTCTTGCTGCGCAGCCTGTCACCACTGCCCCCATGTCACCTTCCTCAGATCCCAAACCTCCTGACCCAGAGGGAAGGGGAGTTCATGCATCCCCAATTGCAGACACTCAATTAAGCAGCTTGGCTTATTCCCTATCTCCGAACCAATCTGCCAACCTCAGTGAACAGGTCCTAGATGTTATCCATGAGGCCAGATGCCCTACCACCAGAAAGTCTTATGCTGACAAATGGAAAAGGTTCTGCACCTGGATCCAGGCTAAGGGAGCCAATATGGCACAGCCCTCCCTCCCTCTCATCCTGGATAATTTAGCTGACCTATTACACAGTGGCCTCTCTTTCTCCTCTATAAAAATTCATGCCTCTGCTATTTCTGCCCATTTTCCCACTGAGCAACCCCTTTTCTCACACCCTTTGATCAAACAGTTCCTAAGAGGGACTAGCAACTTGAGGCCACCCAGAAGGGCACCAATTCCAGCTTGGGACCTTAACTTTGTATTGGAAAAGCTCACCCTTCCCCCCTTCAAACCAGCTTCTTCTGCAGAGCTAAAATTTCTCTCCTGGAAAACAGCATTCCTTCTGGCCATCACTTCAGCCAGAAGAGTCTCTGAGCTGCAAGCGCTCATGGCTGTGGAACCCTTCATCATATTCCATGCTGACAGGGTATCCCTCAGAACTAACCCATCCTTCATGCCCAAGGTGGTGTCCAGTGTGGCTCTCAACCAATCCATTCATTTTCCCACCTTTTTCCCTAATCCCCAAAACAAGGGGGGAAAGGATTCTGCACTCTCTAGATGTGCACAGATGGCTTGGATTCTATCTGGACAGGACTAAATCCTTCAGAAAGTCAGATCAACTGCTGGTTAGCTTTGCTACAGGGGAAGAAGGCAAAGCCATCTCCAAACAAACCATCTCCAAATGGATAGCACACTACATCCATTTCTGCTACAAACAACTTGGAAAGCCTCTCCCCAAGGGGGTCAGGACGCACCGTACCAGAGCAGCTTCCATGTCTACAGCTTTCCTCAGAGGAGTCCACACCAGGGACATCCTGGAGGCTGCCACCTGGACAATCTGTTCACACTTTTACCAAGCATTACCACCTGCCTCTCTTCTCCAAATCCAGGGCAGGGTTTGCCTCTGCAGTCTTGCAGGGCATCCTAGCTAGCCCCTAGATGTTCTTTGTGTTTCACTGTTGCAGTCATTACATTTGGGTTATCTGCTTGCAGGTAGCCCTCAGTCGACCTGATTATCAAAGTCTTGGATCCTGCGTCGGTTGCTGTCTCATCTTCCTTGATGTCAGGTAGTCAGGGGTATAAAGCATGCAGCCGACGCCATTACATCAGTCTTTCTTGCTGTGTGGTGCCCGAAGCAGAAGCAGTTCGCAAGTGCCGGTCATCCGACTCCTGAAATTTTCGTTTTCAAGTTTCAGATCCGAAGTCTTCAACAAAGCTAAGTACCCCATCGGGGTTCCTTTTTCTTGCTCTAAACCGATGTCAGTAAAAGTTAACAATTGTATTTCTTGTGGAAAGCAAATACCTCATAAAGATTTTCATTCGTACTGCATTCCTTGCTTAGGCCCAGACCACGACTTCCCTCGCTGTCGGTTTTGTGCCTTATTCAAACCTTGAACTATTCATCGTTGGTTCATTTTCACATCTAAATATTTTGGTACTTGGTTCAATTATCCAGAAATGGCTTCGGTAAGCCACCCGACTACCGACATTCAGAAAAAAACGCAAAGATAAAGACAGAGAACAGACCTCATAGGTCCAAAGCTGCCGATGAAGCTTCTGTTAAGCTAATTGCCAGTTCGCTGGTACTCAGTGGGGAGCTTTTGCAGCCCCTGATACCCACTACTTCTGATTTGCAGGCCTCTACTAAGACCCATTCGGAGTCTGGTATGCTGTGAGATGCTTCTTCGCCTGTGGAACCTGCGGATGTCTCTACCTTGGATGGGTCCGGAGCCGCTGTGCAGGCACCAGCTTCTGAGGGTGTATTCAGGCCTACTGACTTTGCATATTAAACCGACGCCATCTTCTTCTTCAAGGCCTAAAACTCAATCCACGCCTAGAAAACCGACACCCAGACTGCATGGTCAGGCCCCTATGCCTAAAAAACAAATGTTAAGAATGGCTGAAGATCTTATTACTCTAATCAGTGGAAGCCACCCTTCTCCCTCTAAGAGACCTAGAACTGATTTTCCTTCTGATTCTTCTGATCAGGATTCTGAAATTTCTGTTTTCTCTGATGACCAGGAGTTGCCCTTATCTACATATAAGGATTCTGATGCAGAGGACTCCATTCCCTCTGCTTCCCCTCCAGAGGATTTCTCTTTTGGTGAAACTTTGCATACGCTTAGGGAGCATTTCCGCTGGGAAAGCCAGGATTACTCTGACTCCAAAAAGAGGCTTAGGGAATTCTTACTCCTACCTCAACATAGGCCTTTAGCTATCCCTCCTGTACTGGACATTGTAGATGATGCCTTCTTGGAATCTAGCCTGGCCCCTGACACTTTACCTTCGGCTCCCAGAAAACCTGACAGGTATTACAGAGTACCTGACTCTCACAAGTTCCTCTTTAAGAATCCTACTGCAGATCCTGAGACCATTTCACAGGGACCCAAAGGCATTAAGGCTACTATTGCCAAAAACCCTACCCCCTCTGATAGAGATTCCAGGGCCCTGTACAGATGGGGTAAGAAGGTATACACTTCTGCTACTTTGGCCATTAGGGCCTTAAACTGCCAGTTTCATATGTTAAAGTATCAGCAACATATTATTGGATTGCTTAAACAAAAAATGATGTTGATTCCTGATTGTGCTGAAAATAAAGAATTACAGAATTTAATACATTCTGCTGAACAAGTTGGAAAACATACTTTGCAATGTGGTTTTGATTCATTAGAGGCATCTTGCAGAGCTGCTGTCACTGGGTCTGTACTTAGAAGGCATGCTTGGCTTAAGGAGCAAACTTTGCCAGATCATGTTAAAGCTAAATTACTGGATGCTCCCTTAAACCAAGACCACCTGTTTGGCAACAAAGCAGAAGAAGTACTTAAAAAGATGGAGGAAAAAGCTAAATCTCTGCAAACTGTTAAAAATTTCCTGCAAGTACAGCCTCCCGGATTTAATAGGCACCGACCTTCTAAGAATTGATCCTTTCCTGCCTCTTCCAGGCCTTCTCAGTCCAAACCCAGGACCAACAGACCACCCAGGCTTCAGTCTCAAGGTACTCACTGGCCTAAGCAGTGGGGGACTCCCACTTCTAAAGCTGGTAGTAGTAAGACACCCCACCTATGGTAAACTGTCACAATGACTTAACTTTAAGCCTTCCAAGGCCTGCTCAACTGACCGTTCCTTTAGGGGGAAAGATCGCCCTGCATGCAAAAAACTGGGAACTCATTACCCAAGACAAATGCGTTTTAAATATAGTTTCCCAAGGATGCAGATTCCAGTTCCACTCATTACCAACCCCAAATGGTTGGCCAGACCTACCCCCAAATCAGTGGGCAGAGGCTCAAAAGCAGGTTCTTTCTCTCTTCTAAGTATCAGGGCTATTCAACCTGTCCCAGAAGAGGAATGGGGGCAAGGTTTTTACTCGGACTTTTCCTGGTACCCAGAAAAGACAATTCCTGGCATCCTGTTCTGGACCTGTCTATCCTAAACACCTTTTTGGTAATCCCAAAATTCAAAATGCTAACTCTTCATCAGCTGCTTCCCATGCTAGGCAAAAATGCCTGGTTGGCAACACTGGATTTAAAGGAAGCCGTACCTGCACATCCCAATAAGGGAATCTTGCAGAAAATGCCTACACTTCAGAGCAGGCTACATGCACTATCAATTCTCTGCACTGCCCTTTGGCTTATCTACTGCGCCCAGGGTATTCACAAAAAGCCTAGCTCCAGTCATTGCATTCTGCAGGCAAAGAAATATTCAAATATACCCATACCTGGACGATTGTCTAATTCAGGCAGAAAGCCAGGACATACTGTTAAATCATCTGGTATTTGTAAATAAATTGCTAACTTCTCTGGGGTACACCATAAACGAAAAGAAATCACATCTAGTACCCTGCCAACAAATTGTATTCCTGGGAGCAAGCTTGAATACAACTTCCCAGATGTCCTACCTCATGCCAAAGAAACAAGTTTATTTGATAGCCTACTTCAGACTACTGGCCACAAAACCCAGCTATCTGCAAGGAAAATACTGCAAGCCCTGGGGTTCATGGCCTCTTGCATTCTACTAATTCCATATGCAAGACTGCATATGAGGAGGCTACAATGTTATCTAAAACGCCTATGGTGTCAACATCTCAGGACGTAGAATCAATTATTCCTATCATCCCTTGTCTAAAGACAGAGTTCCTTTGGTGGGCAGAGGCCCACCACCACAACAAGGGACTGCCATTCACTCTACCCCCCTGCCACCCAAACGCTAACAACAGACACATCAGACTATGCATGGGGGGCTCACTTGGCAGGGCAGTGCATTCAGGGCAAATGGTACCCAAGTCAAATGCACCTGCATATCATTCAAAAAAAATGTTAGCTGTACAGAATGCTCTGACAGCCTTCAAGGACCACATTTGTCCAGGACAATTATTGGTAAAGACGGACAACACCACTGTTATGTGGTACATAAACAAGCAGGGGGGAACCCACTCATACCCTCTCTGCAAACTACTTGAGTTACCAAGTGCATCTACAAGCTCAATTCCTGCCAGGGAAGTTAAATACACTGGCAGACAACCTAAGCAGCAATCTCATGGACCCACACAAATGGAAACTGGAACCAAAGATATTCAACATTTTAAGAAACAAATGGGGGAGCCCAGAGATAGACCTGTTTGCCTCCCCTCAGAACTACCAATTAGACAAATTCTGCACAAGGACTCCCCACAGACAAGCTTGGAAAGTGGATGCCCTGTCCTTCACCTGGAAAAAACTATTGGTTTATGCCTTTTCCTCTCTGCCTTTCCTCTCCAAAGTTCTACTAAAGATCAAACAGGACAAACCAAGGACAATACTCATTGCACCAGACTGGCCATGCCAACACTGGTACCCCCTCTTGCGCATTGTGTCACTGCTGGAACCATGGCATCTGCCTCAGTTCCCTTCCCTGCTGTCCCAGCAGGAGGGCCAGATTCGCACCCCCAGCTTCAAACCCTGAACCTTGCAGTCTGGCTAATTACCTGAGCTCTCAGTTACCATCCCTCAGTAAGCAAGTGATGGATGTCATTCTGGAGGCTAGGCGTTCTAGTACTAGAAAATCCTATACTAAAAAATGGAAAATATTCTGTTCCTGGAACCAAACTCAGGGGATGGGCACAACAGTGCCCAATTTTTCCGCACATTCTTCAATACTTAACTGAGATGCTTCACAAGTGCCTCTCCGTTTCTTCCATTAAAATTCATGCCATGTCCATTTCAGCACATTATAATACAGAGCCACCCCTCTTCTCTCATCCACTGCTGAAGCAATTCCTCAGAGGGGCCAAAAACTTAAGACCACCCAGGAGAGCCCCTACTCCATCCTGGGACCTTAACTTTGTATTGGAAAAGCTCACTCTACGGCCCTTTGAGCTAGCTGCAAAAGCAGAGTTGAAATTCCTTTCTTGGAAAACAGCCTTCCTTCTAGCCATCATTTCAGCAAGAAGCGTGTCTGAATTACAGGCCCTCAGTGCAGTGGAGCCTTTCATCATCTTTCATGCGGACAGGGTGTCCCTCAGGACCAATCCTTCCTTTATGCCCAAGGTGGTATCCAGTGTGGCCCTTAATCAGTCCATTCATTTGCCAACCTTCTTTTGTAATCCACAGAACAAAGGGGAACGAATGCTGCACTCTTTGGGCGTGCGCAGACAACTTAGATTTTACTTGAACAGGACTAAGCCTCTCAGGAAATCTGAACAACTACTGGTTGCGTTTGCTGCAGGGGCAGAGGGGAAGGCCATTTCAAAGCAAACCATTTCTAAGTGGATAGGCCATTGCATTCAATTCTGCTATAAGCACCATGGAAAACCTACCCCACAGGGGATAAGACCACATTCCAGCAGGGCTGCATCTACCCCTACAGCCTTTCTCAGAGATGTTCCTACCAGGGACATCCTAGAAGCTGCTACCTGGAGTTCTGTACATACTTTCACCAATCATTACTACTTGCCAATTTTTTCAAAATCCAGAGCTGGTTTTGCCACTGCAGTCCTGCAGGGTCTAATAGCTGGTCCTAATGCTCTCTAATTGCCTCCTTCCTTCCTTAGCTTTGGGAATCTACCCAAATGTGATGACTACAACAGTGAAACATGAAGAACATAGTAAAGTTGTGTACACTTATCATAAATGTAGATGTTCGAGTGTATTCACTGTTGCAGTCCTGGTTACCCTCCCTCCAGCCCCCTGACTGCTACTGTCTATACCTCTCCTTTTGTTTACTATACTTAAAGCTTTCTGGTGTATTTGCTTTTTGTTGGAGGTGTAACCTTGTATATAATTGCTTCCCATTATGGGGGCACCTGACATCTGGGGCAAGCAAAACTGATGTAATGGCGTCAGTTGCATGCTTTATACCCCTGACTACCTGACGTCATGGAAGATGAGACCGCAACCGATGCAGGACCCAAGACTTTGATAATCAGGCCGACTGAGGGCTACCTGCAAGCAGATAACCCAAATGTAATGACTGCAACAGTGAATACACTCGAACATCTACATTTATGGTAAGTGTACACAACTGTACTTTTCCTTCACTGCCGCCACCCTTTTCCTCAGCTTTGGGAATCAAGCCAAATGTGATGACTGCAACAGTGAAACACAAAGAACATAGTACAGTTGTGTACACTTGCCATAAATGTAGATGTTCAAGTGTATTCACTGTTGCAGTAATGGTTTCCCTCCCTCCATCACCCACTGGTGGGGTTCTTCCACCAGAACATGGCTGCTACTTGGGGGGCTCCTGACAGGTTAGTGCAAGAAAAACTAATGTAATGGTGTCGGCTGCCTTACTTTATACTACTGACATCAGTCCTGGAGTGACAGCAACCAACGCAGAAATACTAAGTCTCTGGCATTCAGGCTGAGGGCTACCCTGGCTGGGATAACCCAAATGTATTGACTGCAACAGTGAATATACTCGAACATCTACATTTATGGAAAGTGTACACAACTGTACTTTCCCTATAACAAGAGTCCTGGAAAGTGTGTTTGCTTGCCCTAGAGGCTTTGTATTTGGGGCATTATTGAGTGCGACTGTATGTATTTTGTTAGATGTTCTTTTTTCTGAGTGTCTTTGGGCTTACTGAGGCAGAGCTTTGGCAATGAAAGGTCTAGGCAATGTATGTTGTTTAGGAAAATTGCTTTTATGTACCTCAGCATATATTAGTTTATTTGTGTGAGGTGGGTGTTGTGTGCATGTTTTTTACAGCCTCATGTGCACTTGTGTGTGTGAGTTTAGCCTCCAATGTCATTGTTTTAGTACATCTCTTGTGCACTGTATCTCTTGCTTTAAGGATTAGGTGGTTGTCAGTAAACATGAAGCAATTGCTAGATTGTATCAATATGCCCATATCCACCAGGCTAGCTACAGTGAAGTTAGGAAATTGCCTAACTAGGCCTTCCCGTCCTTTGATTGGTGAGCCATAAGGGTGTGGTGTATTGGGTTTAGAATGCAATTAACAGTGCTTTGTTGGTGCAGACTTTGTGTAGACTAATAAGGGTACTTTACTGGGGCAGAGTATGTTAAACAGTACTAACTTCTACCAACTGTTTTGTTTTCACAGTATTGAATTTCACTAAATCTATAGGTATTGCCATTTGATGCCCAACTAGCTGCTCTAAGCTTGTCAGCACACAAGGTATTTGCTCTGTATTTACTGCTTTACAGGGTACACTTTCATGTATCATTATATAGGGAAAAATTGCTTTCTAAGTTGGATCTGTCGAAAACAGTGAATGGGAAAAGTACTTCAATAGCTTATACAACAGACAATGGAAATGAAAGAGAGGAGGGAGGGACTTTGGAAATCAAATTACCATAAGGGGCAGAGACCAGAGATACAGCCTTATAAAACCACAACAGGAAAAGGGTGGGAGGGTTGGAAAAAAATTCAAGAAAGAAGCATGCTAGTTAGAGAGGGAGCCAAGCAAATAGACAATGTTGGAGCTCTTTCAGAAACATTAGCTTAATGTCTCAACCACTGAAAGTGCTGAAGCATAAATCCTGGAGCAGAAAAAAACAGTATTCCCATTACTGATTTCTACTACAGTGTAAGGTACCAGACTGTGCAGAAATTTACCAGTAACACTCTTTATGGAGCAATGCAGTAATGGCTGCCTAAAAAAGGCTCAAGACTGTTAGTAGATCACAGTTCTGCCATGACTGTGAATGAAACTATAAGACTATGGCCCATTAGTGTGTAAAATATAAACAACTAGCTCTTACTAGTGTAAAACGGTTACTGTGTACCAATTAGTTATTTTAGACTTGCTGTAGAATTCTGTACTAGCTATAACTAGTCAGTTTCATTGTTGAGAAGCCAAAATTTTGAATGTTATACAAAATAAATCATACAAAGAAGCCAGTGCAACCTCTGAAGCATGGAAGTGATTGATATGCTAGTGTCGGTATGTACTAGTAACTATGCTGCAGAGTTTTTATCAGTCATTTTCAGTGTCAAGAAACCCAAGATAAAAGGCACTGTAGCAGTCAGTGTAAGAGGAAACTAAGGCTTGCACTAGCTGTAATCAGTTTGTTTCATTGTCAAGGAAAAGGCCATTGTTGTAGCCAGTGTAGCAGGACATCAAGGCTTGGATGCATACATAGAAATCCTCAGGAAGTATCATAGGTTCATAGGTGTGTACTAGGCTAATGGCCCTGGAGCCTTTGTAAGCCTAGTCCAAAAAAATTGCCCAGGCACCGTGCCACCTGATTTTAGTTCACAGTGCCCTTTTCCAGTAGGGAAACTGGAGTGATCCCTGGGGTGAACTTTGTTACCAATCCACTCGTCAAGATTTCTCTTGAAGAGGGCCAGCAAGATGCTCTACTTGACATGAAAGGGAAGCTTATTACAGAGTATGGGCAGTCTTTGGGACCTGTCCTTCCAGCATGTTCTGTTAATTGTGGTAATGAGGTTGTGATCTCTGGAGCGTGTGGCATGGGGGGATTGGGATTTCTGTAGGTGTAGCATTTCAGGTAGGGCTGGGTTGGACATGGCTTTGTAAGTCGAGCAGAGATCACCTCTGAGCAGCCGATAAGAGACTGAGAACAGCTGAAGTTTTTTTGAGTATGTTTGTGTAGGACATGTGTTTAAGGCCTAAGATCCTTTTTGTGAGGTACTTTTGTGGCCTTTCCAGCTGTTGCAGGTGTCTGGTCAGGTGCATGCCAAACAGGGCGTTATATTCCATGATTGGTCTAATGAGGGATGAGTAGAGAAGGATGATGACCTCTTTCTTCCTGAATGCAAAATTTGGTTATAAGATCTGCCATGTAGATGGACTTTCTGACCACAGTGGCAGTGTGGTGGTCGAAGGTGAGGTGGCTGTCGACCTGGGTGCCCAGATCTCTTATGGCCCCTTCAGTGTTCAGTGGACTCCCATCAACGTGGTAATTTATGGGAATTGAGTTTTTTTCCAAAAGGGCTGATAACGCATTTTTTGGCATTAAGCTTCAGGCCATGGTTCCGACACCAGTCATTGGTCTCAGAGAAGCCCTTTTGTAGGATGTCTGCATCACTTAGGGAGTTGATAATGACTCCTAGATTGCAGTCATCAGCGAACTTGGTCAGCCAGTGTCCTTCTGTGTTGGCCTGGGCTTCTGAGAAGTAGATGCCAAACAGGAGAGGGCCCAGGACCGAGCCCTGTGGGACTCCACTCATGACGGGTAGACAGTCTGACTTGGAATCAGCAACTTTCACTCTGTGGGTCCTGTCTGTGAGACAATTTGCAACCCACCGAGTGATGAAAGGATTGATGCCTAGTTTGATGAATTTATCAATGATATCTGAGTGGGGAATGGTATCAAAGGCCTTGGCCAGGTCGAGGTAGGCTGTATGCATGCCTTACCGTCATCCACAGCCATGGTGACTGCCTCGAAGAAGTCAACCAAGTTCAGCAGGCAGGATCTCCCCTTGACAAAGCCAGATTGTGTGGGGTCAAGAGTTTGGTGATTGCCTATATCTTTGTTAAGCAGGTCCATGATGATGTGCTCCATAGCTTTGCATACCAGACTCATCAGGCTAATGAGGCGATAGTTCCCAGGGTCTGTAGTTGCTCCCCCTTTATGGAGCAAAATGACTGTAGCAGTGTGCCATGTGTTAGAGACATAGCCTGAGGTAAGGCTGTGATTGAACAGAGCACACAGATGTGCCAGTTCATTTTGTAGCTCATGTAGGATGCAGCTAGGGATATTATTAGGTTCCATGGATGCTGTATTCTTGGTGTTGGACAATGCAGCTTTTACCTGTGTCACAGAAACGGTGGGCACCAGGCTTTCTTCTGGTATTGTAATAGGGCCCTTGGAGGGGGTAAAGTTGGCACTGAATCTGTCGGCCAGTATGTTGGCTATATCTGTTGGCTCAGTATAGGAGGTGACATTGTGCAATAACTCAGAGCAAATTTGGGTGTTACCTTGGAGTTTTTGATATAGCTATAGAAGGCTTTGTGGTTGTTTTTGGTTTCAGCCGCAATTTTTTCTTCATAGCCGACTTTAGAGGATCTGATAAGGGATTTCAACTTTTTGTTGAGATTGATAAGGGAGGTTTTCCAGTCTTGTGGCTTCATTTTTTTCTGCAACAGTTTCTTCTTTTTGTTATAGAATTTATTGGTGGCTGGGGACCACTAGATTGACTTTCTTTTTTTGGAGGAGAACGTCTTGGTTTTATTTGGTATGGCAAGGTCCATGCATTTGTGTACATGCTTGTACAGTGGATTGGTGTCTGACTCGGCAGTCATCCAGCTATTTTCCATTGGCATGGATGCCAAGAAGTTAGCCACCTTTGTTTTTAGATGCCCAAAGTCAGCTTTAGAGAAGTTTTTCAGGGTGGTCACCTTAGTGGGGGTTGTAGGTGAGATGGAGATTTCCATGTTAATCAGTTTGTGGTCGGATTTAACCAGGGAGGAATTGACTTGAGCTGTGGAGCAGTGGTCTCCCATGTTGGTGTTGGATGTTGCTAGTGGGGGTCAGAATGAACTGGTTCAGGGCATTGGAATTGATAAATTCTAGAAAGTGTTGGGTCTGTGCATTGTTACTTGGTTTCCCAGTTGATGGAAGGGTAGTTGAAGTCACCAAGTATGAGTATTGGGTTGGACCTTGATAGATTACAGGATGCTTAGGAATTTGGAGTGAGAGTCTAGGGACATGTTTGGGGTTCTGTAGCAGTCTATGACTTGTATTTCCATCTTAGCCAATGTTAGTTGTACCTGAAGTATCTTGGATGCATTATAGTGGGCTACCAGTTTAGAGATTTGCGTATCCTTTAAGAATATAGAGACACCACCACCTTTGGAGATTCCGGCCATATTCCGGGGCTGAAAGGTATGGAATGAGTTGTAGCTTGGGAACACAGGGGTGCTTTCTGCCTCCTTAAACAAGGTCTCTGTTACAGCTCAGATGTCGACATTCTTCATTTTGAGGAGAGCTTTGAGCGCATCTTGAGATTTAGACTTCTAGCATTGAGCAGCATGACCCTCAGATTGCATTTGTTTGTAGCTGTTATGGTGTAGTTTTGGTCTTTGGAACATTGCCTAAAACTGGCACTATAGGGGGTGGCAAGAGCCTTAGCCAGTACCTGGAATCCCAGGGGTAACAGATGTAGGCTGTCTCTAACAAAGCATTGAGGTCTGTCAATCATGTTGTCAGAGGCAGACAGATACTAGATCCCCTTAGAATGACACCAGAAACTTAGCCAATTGTTGAAGTCAATCATTTTCTGCTCGTACTGTGGTATCATTCTGGGTGACTGTATAATACTGCTCAGGGCTAGGGTCATACCTGCCTGAACCACATAATCCAAGAGTTCCATCACATCTCTTTTCATGTAGTCCAGGGAGGTATGCCCCAGGTCATTCACACCCACATGGACAATGACTGAGACATATTTGTACTTGTTGTGGAGTGACCTGAGTGCATGTGTTATGTGGCGGATCCTGGCACCTGATAGAGAATTGACTGTCACATTCTCCTTGTTCACCCTAGTGAGTGGGACATCAATGTGCCTCACAATTGAGTCTCCTATGCTTAATCCTAGCAAAATTCCAGAGATGGAAACAAAATGCCTTTAACGCAGGTGAGAATAGACCCCTAAATGTCAGCTGATTATTGAGATCTGTGCAAAGATAATGTACTCTGTTCAGATAAAGAAGCCTTAAAGCTGTGTATGATCAGCATAACAATGTTCTAATAAGATACCCAAGGAGTGGGGAAAAAAGTAATAAACTTAAGCTTGCCTTGAGGTACTCCATGCCTATGCCCCACAATACAGAGAAAAATTCAGACGAGAATTTACCTGTGTGGACAAACCAGAAAGTTAGGAAGCAAACCATTTTGGTGTTATTGTAGTATAGTATCCCACACTGATGGGCAATAGCAAGGCCTGGCCAAAACCTGTCCATTATCAAACATGTAGTGACATGTCCGAATATGTAATGATTGTTCATGTAGCTGTTCTGACTGGCCTCATGAATATTCATCATGTATCCGCATGTGGAATCTTCAAGTTTTAAAAACAGCACTATTAACTGGTGACAGGCTGCTGAAGGAACAGTCCTATAACTACATTAATTTTAAAGAAACTGCAATATTACTGTTAATTTACTTCCAAAATAAATTTACACCATAACTGCTTTGTCTGGTGATTTATACAACTTTTGTAATAGTAAAAATACATTTCAACTGTCAAGTTAATAAAAAATTTAAATAAAGAGGAGGGTGAATCACATCAAAGGATCCTCATTCTCCTTGTCAGAATCAATGTCCAGTGTGTCCATATGATGTCCAGAAACAGCTCAGAATCTTCTTCATTTTTGCCTTCAGTGGGTAGCAACATCTCTGCACCCTTACTTCAGTTGTTTGTCTTTTCCCAGTTAGGGGGTCGCCACAGCTGAACTCTGGTCCGCTAATGATTGGCAGTAGATTTTTATGGTGCCGAGTTGCCAGCCTGAAGCCCAACCTTCAGCGAAGGCACGCCCATTCACGCATGTCTTTCGGAGGCCACTCGACCGCAGGGAGGGCATGCAGACTCCACACACGGCACTCCAGCCGAGAATCGAACAGGAGAACCTCTTGCTGTGAGGCAACAATGCTACCGCTGTACTACCGCAGCTTAGCACCCTTACTTCGGTGAGCTTACTAAAATAGCTGATCAACGTCTCCGCCCATATTTACTTCTCCACATGAATTCATCTAACTGGCTTGGAACCGTATGTGCCTGGGTACCATTCATGGTGTTAAAATGTTTCTTGCAATGCAACCACATGCACTCCACAGCATTGGTGTGGCCATATGTAACTGGGTCCACGAAATTTTGACTCTAATTAACTATCAGAGGAAAGTATTTCATCTCTGGTATTTGAGCAATGCCTTGATAAGCTGCCCACTATTCATAAATAATGGTTATTCCAGGTAAAACATGCTGCTGGATGATTGGTAGTAATGTGGCTGCATCTCATCTGTCCACAAAGGTCAGATAACCAACTTTTTCACTACAGTCATACTTTCCAAACACCCACCTGTCCATTTTTCCAGGTTTCTTCCACGATTACACTTGGCTCTTACTCTTACTAAAAGACTCATCAGTCTGGATTTCCTTTCCAGGACTGCCAAGTAACAGTAGGTCCTGGAGAAGTTTCCAAATGCAGACATCTCTTTAGAACTGATACTAATCCACCATTGATTTAGCCAACACTCCAAGGTGGTCTGCAGCTATACTGATAAGAGACTTTCCTGATCCACCAGTAGACTATCTTCACAAGCGATTAGAGAGGCAATCTACTTTTTTCAAAAAATGTGTCAGTCAGCATACCTTTTTTACTTCTGCATTTCCTTGATCTACACTTCCAAGTGAAGGATGATCTATGAGCAACAAGGGATGCCTTACAATCACACTGAAGACAGTTTTTCTCCTCTGGCATAATCCCAGATGATTTTAAGAATGGTATCACTACAGAGGCAGGGCTAGCCACCCGGCGGTGTAAACCTTGGCTCGAGATGATTGTCACTGCTGAAGTGACACCCCGACCCCTTGTGCAAAATGGGAAGAAGGGTTTAGGGTGGATGGATGGATGGATTAGGTAATTATCATTGAATGTAGACATTTCCTCAGATTTTATAAAATAGCAGTAAACGTTTCAGTAGCTCCTGATCACTTCTGTGATAACAGCATCCAGTATCCAACTGTCAAAATCTAATGTATGCATTATATCACTGGCAAATCTGCATATCAGTCAATCGTGCATCTTTTACCTATGACATCATGGCCATTTGGCATGTCAGTCACACATGCCATGCCCACTTCTACACAGTCTGTGTGAGGAACTACAGTACAGTAATGCCACCATTCTAATATGGTAGGGTTCCCTATCAGAAGCCTGAAACACTATAAGCCTGAAAATCAAAATCCTGAAAACTATAGACTGAAAGTTCAAAATCCTGAAAGACCAAAATCCTGAAACTCAAAATCCTGAAAACACAAAATGGACATACTGACGTCATTGTGGCTTTGCTATTGTTAGCCACTGTTGTTGGGGGTCATGTTGGTTCAAGGTAAGTGGCTGATTGGTTTTATGTCAGGGTTAGGTTTAAGTGAGTTAGGGTTAGGCGCAGGTTAGGCATGTATGCAAGAGTGACAAATATTGGGGTTAGCGGTTTAAGTGAGTTAGGGAGGGGGCAGGTCAGTGAGTGTGTGCGATAGTGGCGGACCTTAGGGGTTAGGGTCAGGGTCAGTTGGTAGATATTAGTGTCTTTATAGTGACATATTAGCATTATTTGTGTTTTTTTGAGTTTCAGGATTTTGGTCTTTCAGGATTTTGAACTTTCAGTCTATAGTTTTCAGGATTTTGATTTTCAGGCTTATAGTGTTTCAGGCTTCTGATAGGGGACCTATGGTAGATAAACATCACAGTAAGATTTAGTCAGGATGCCATACTTCAATATCGAATACTACCGAGAGGTCATGTAGGAAGAAGAAAACATCAATCTATTGCCATAAGCTCATTACCGACCTTAATAAGAACAGTGTTAGTTCTATAACAGTTGCAAAAATTAGACTGATTATGAGTCCAGAAACCCATTGACTGTTGAGTGCAATTCAAGCAACACACAGTTTAATTTTTAATAAACTCACACTCCTAAAAGAAAAAGGAAGTTCAGGACAGTATGGAAGCTGGCGATATTATTGGGAACCAAAGATATACTGAGGGCCATGGTTATTCATGCCCCCTTCTGTAAAGATAAGAAATTTATCAGATGATGTGTATAATTCCAAGGTGTGATTTATGATGTGTCTATAATGATCAAAACAGACAGTAACCAGTTTGGAGAGGGAAGGACTAGTCTGCTAGTTGTAAGGCAAATGCTTGAATCATATGTATGAACTGATGTTCTAAAAAATGCAAATAAATACAAGAAGTCTTAAAAGATGTGCATCCCATGGAGTGTAGAGGAGAAGGTATGCATTTAAATCATTTAAGTAAGTAGTCATGCCACACTGATGTGACATGTTCTGTAAGTGTTGAGACAGAGATGATGGCACAGATCATCCACTACATAAAAAGGCATCCTGGTTGCTTAGCCTCTACTGAAATTTCTGGAGGGAAAAAACTGCCTTCTTTAAGGAGATCTCAGTGTGGTAGACAGCATAAGCTTACTGGGGATCAAGCTTGTGTCTCCAAAGATGCACACTCCTCTTATGATGTTCCAGACCCTCATCCTCTAACGACAGGGAACAGTGCTCATAAGTAAACCAAGGCTGCCACACATTAACTGAGACAGGATGTCCTTAGTGGTGGAGAAACAAATCCAGAGCAGCAGGCAGTGACTTACTGTAGTCCTTGATCAGTCAGTCAGGCACTGTGCTTTTGTAGGAGCTATTGGAGAGGTGAGCAATACAAGCACAATGTGTGTTTAGGTAACGTTTGACAGTGTTGTTCACTCAAGATTGGAAGGATTTAAAGGAAGCTGTAGAGTAGAGAGGAACATGAAACTGGCTGTACCACAGTGTCATATGTCATCACGTCCTGTAGCTGTATCACGTCAAGAGTACATTATTATATAACCAGAACAAATCTGAATTCCTATATGTATATGTATATGTATATATATATATATATATATATATATATATATATATATATATATATAGGAATGATTTATCGAGAGCCACTGACTCATAATTAATGCAATTGTCGAGGTTATCAATAGCCAGTACATAACATGGACAAGAACGTCAGTGAACTCTTGTAATGTCCTTGTACAACTGAATGACTGATAGATGAGGAAAAAAAATGCAATTTTTTTTTTTTTAACCTGGGCCATGTAAAGCTCAGATCTAAATAAGTCACAGTCCCTGACCTGATCTTGCCCCATCTAGGGCATTTATGACTGCAGACACCAGGTAGAACTGCTACCACTAAATGGTGGCCAAAGTTATCATCAAATCATCAAACCAGACCTCTGTTATAAATACGAGATCAGCGTCCTGTAGCAAATCTGAGATAATACCATATTTGTTGCATACAGAGCTTGCATTAGTATACAGTGTCCAATATATGTGGCCAAGGAGAAACAGGTCCTGCTTACCTGCCACATATGTCCAGTTGGAAGTCTGTATAATGCAGAGGAAAAAGTGATACTATTCATGTGTTGGTTTCACTCTGAGATTGAGAGAAATGGGCTAAATGCTACTGAAGGGCATTCACCCAGTAAGTGACCCAAAGGACTGCTCAGGGGTTTCACTCCATGTCTGCTGAGAAAGTGTAGTTGACTACAGTGATGAAAAACTGAAGTGGGTAGATGCATTGAAGTAAAAGTGTAGAATGCCAGCAAGGCTTCCATGTTGTACAGCATCACTAACCAGAAAGCAGACTAATAGTGAATGAATAGAGAAACATATAGTGAGCAGTACAATTTATTATAAACTTACTCAGCAAGACAGAATTCATCAAACCTGACCTCTTTTCCTAAATAGTGTGTGACTCTAAGAGTTAGTATACCTTGGTATGGGGTTGTGTTGGCAAAGCCTTCCACATGCAAGCTTGGGGCAGAGCAACCCAAATAAGTACTTGCTTTTGCTCTTTTATCAGGTCAGTATCAGTTGTGATTTTAATGAGATGACTTTACAACAAGCTGTCATGATTCTTTAAATATAATATGCATGACTAAATAAAAAATATAGTGACAGTCCAAAACAAAACCAACACACCAAACTAAGAGTAAAATTGTCATTTTCTTCAAGAAGTATGATGAAATAACAGTACAGAAAAGAGTTATAAAATAGGTTTAGATGTGGAAAAACATCCTAAATCAGAGGGTCATATAAGGTAAGCTGTGGAAATTAAGTTGACAGAACGAAAACTAATTCAGTATGGAAAGCAAAACTGCAAACCTTCCTAGCACATATGTGATAAAGTTTTAATAAGAAAAATGTTGCTCTGGGAGCTAAGAAGGTAGCTGAGAACAAATAGTGTCCTTGATGGTGAATCTGAAATAAACAAAAAAAGATGACATTCAGCTTTTCACAAATTATTTAAGTCATTCCATTGCAGCACTAGTCTAAGTGTACCTGAAGGCAAACATTTTAAATAGTCCAAGGTAATCTTTGTACGAAAGTAGTAGTACTTGATGCGATTCTACTACAATAGAGAATGTGATAATTTAGGTTATTAGTTATTTTTACAACACGTTATTGATGTTTCCTTTTCTGTAGGTCTTATTCTGCCGTTTAACAGATGAGCAGCGGGAACTCTACCAGAGTTATGTAGACTCCAAAGAGGTCTATCGAATACTGAATGGAGAAATGCAGGTTAGTATATCAGAAAGTGCAATAACAGTGAAAATTGCTAAGGATGCTCTTTTTCTGTTCAGACCTTGGAGACTTCAGAGCTGCTTTTCTGGGGAGTTGGAACCTGACATCTAATGAGCACATTCCGGTAGTGTTAGTCTTGTTGTACCCAGCCATTGTCAGTTATTAACATAGTCTTCAGTATCAGTTACATTATATCAGCCAAACAGAGCAGTACCACACCATCAACTAAGTTAATACTCGTGATTTTCTGAAGGAAACTCGCTCCTGTTGACTGTTATGTGTAGCAGTTGTGTTGAGTAAATGTTAAATATAGACGCACATTTTTTCAACAGATAAGCAACACTTAACCTGGCTAGTCTGATCATTTACAGTCACTATTGTTGAGTTGTAGATCTTATTTTACATGTGAGATATCACTGTTTTTTTTCTGTTCTTCATAGCTTTATCATGCAATCTTGAATTTCGTTTATGTTCATTTTGTTCTAGAAATGTAACCGGATATCGTGTGATATTCTCATGGTTACTATACTATACTGTACTATACTATACTGATGGTTAAAACTTCATTATATTTTACTCGTGTAATCCACTACATCCTTATTAGTATGGTAATACTGTATACTGACTCTCAGTTGTCAACTGCATGTACTGTTCATATCGATCCGTTGTACTGTATAGTATATTATGCTTGGTGTTGTGTATTGTGAACATTAAGTATGTACTGTGCCTACATCGTGTTGTTATTAATTTTATTGTGGATCTTTTCACACTGCGTTATTGTTCATTTTATTTTGCAGCTTTTCTCCCTGGGCCTCCACTGAAAATGGGCTCATTTTTGGCCCAGTGGACCTTCCTGGTAAACAAATGCAAATAAATGTTTAACTTGGCAGTGTTACTGCAGCTTATGCTATTATATTGGTTCCAGCTTTAATAATTTACTGCAGTGCTGATTGTACGCTCTTCCTGATTCTTAATAAAATGACCAAAATGCCAGAGGTTCTAGCCTCAGATAAAGCTTTACCTGAAAAGAATTGGTATCTGTGTGCAGCATAACGGATGATGATAGACTAGAAAGTGTTCTGTCTTTCAAGTTAAGAGATTAAGCCAAGGTCCCTTCTTTGAGTCCAAAAGCTAGTGTTGTTCTTTAGAGTATGTAGGTTGAGGTTGAAAAAGTCAGGGCATATTCATGAAAAGAGAAAGTAGTTGCTTTACTTTTATTTGATCTAAAATAAACAGCACATTATCTTTTTACACCGTATACAATATTCAACAAAAAGATGCAAATAAAAAGAATCAGAGAAATATATTTGTATGATTAAATTTTTCCCGCACTGCCCCAGTTGACATCTGTTCTGTATTACTGTACAATAGTTGTTAATTTAGTCTGTCTTAATCACATACCACATATTCATTTTCAAATCTGTTAAATTGGTACAAGTAAACATCTACTGTTAAAGATGTACCACTTTAGTGCAGTTGAACTGTTGTACTTTCATTGTTGTCCATTCTATTTGTCCACAATTATGTGTAATCTGATCCAAAAAGAGAGCTTCCAAACTGTACTGTCTTTTTATCTTTAACACCTTTGTTGAATTGTCACTTAAGACACAAGCAGACATATATTTATTTAAAATAAACCATTTTAACGTTACTAGTTACAAACAATATATATCACATTTTTGAATAATTATCAATACAACATTACATAAATTGCTCATTTCCTGCCTTTTCTTAAATCTCACTCCTCATCCAAAATATTATTCTGCATATGTTTCCATAATTTCCATTTTTTTCTATTTAATTTGCTCCTACCATTTGCTAAATATCCCACTTCCAGTTAACTTTTATCTCTGTTGCAATATTCAATACTTAAATACAGTTGGTTTAGACTTTTGATTTTAATTTTTCTAGTAATTGTTTTTTGGCAGCCACGAGAATTAAACTTAGCAAGGCTTTACATTGTCTAGACAATTCTAATCTTGTATCCCAGTTAAAAAAAAATAATTTCCTTAATTAACTCATTTGCTCACCCGATATTTCTGACAGAGTGCTTTATAGGGAATTTTTGAAGTCTGCCAACTCATTATCCAAGCAGTGCTGTTTAACCAGAAACCTGTAATGCAGGAACATTTAAGTATTTGATGTGTTCTGCAGTGTTAATGCACTCATTCCTCAGACGTTAACTTTCTGTCATACTTCATATTATCTTTAACTTCTACACTGTTTCTAACTAAACAGACTGAATATATTCCACATATTCAGTGCCCCCTCCCCAAAGAGTACTTGAACATTCCTTTTAACCTTATATCTCCTCAGGCCAAGAACTAATGCAGAAGCACTTGTTCAGTTCCGTTGTATAACTTTCTTCATCTGAGCAGAACTCCTTTATATTATTTTTTTCCTATTCTTATTTTAGCCCCTTTTATATTGTGTTTTGTTATCACATTCATTGCACTTTTCCTTTTTAGTTACTTTTGACTTTTTATCCTTTCTTCTTTTCCTTTACTTCTGACTAGAAACAGAGACCTGACTTCCTTTGTTATACTTAAGCCCCCTTCAGAAATGTCTGTACAAAATTACTCTTTTAACAGGTTATTTACCTGCATTTCCCTGCAGCTAAATTTTACATAACTTAATTTCATAGCAATTATTGTTAACAGCAAGAGATCTAACATTCCAAAAATTGTTTTTTTTTTCTCCTGTTTATTAATTTTAGAGCAGTAGCCAGTTATCTCTTAATCAGAACTCTCCAACCGTCCCCATTGTAACCCTCGCATAGTTGCTGTCAAACGGTTATATAACCCTTAGAAGCTGTTTTCCAGATAATTTAGTGGGCATGTATTCATTTTACTTGTACTTGCTCCATTTCCTTATGGTTTTGTTTTATGGAGATGGTAAGTGTCACAGCAGATTAAGCATAGTACACCTTGCCTCACTTTCCACAGTCACAAATCGTAACATAGTTTTTCTGAGTGATCCTCAATCTATTCCAGGCCATATAAAAGTATGTTCCCTCCGCCAAGTACTCAGTTTGCCCTAGACCCTTGTGTGTGGGCCACAACTACAAATTTTATTACTGATAAAATAAACAGAACATGCTGGAGGGATAGATTCCTGTCCCAGAGACTTCCCTTGCTGTGGAGTAAGCTCCTCATTAGCCATCTTTAAGAGAATTCTTGACAATTGGATGGGAAATAGGAAATTCACCCCTGGGATCACTGCTGTGGCTCCACTCGACAGGGGCACAGGAAAATAATTTTCTTGGGTGGCAAAAGCCAAGGAACCTCATTAGGCTAGGCTTGTATAGTCCCTAGGGCCGATAGCCTACTACTTACCTATGAACCTAATACACAGTGACAGCAGAAGTAATGTGACTTGATGAGTTCTGTATTCCAGCTTCTTTGTCTTCAAGCAAACATGTACCATGTGGCATGCAGATCACTGTAGCTAACTCACATTCCCATACATATATATATATATATATATATTTATATATGTGCATATATATATATATATATATATATGTGTGTGTGTGTGTGTGTGTGTGTGCATATATAGATATATATGTGTGTGTGTGCATATATATATATATATATATATGTGTGTGTGTGTGTGCATATATATATATATATATATATATATATATATATATATGTGTGTGTGTGTATATATATATATATATATATATATATATATATGTGTTTGTAATATATATATATATGTGTGTGTGTATATATATATATATATATATATATATATATATATATATATATATATGCATACATATACATACACATGTATTCGTCTAATGTAGTGCATACTTTTCTCAGAATTTTGATAGTTCTAAAGGAAGAGATATTTTATGTGTATATATATTTATGTGTATATATATATATGGGTTGGGAGGGTGGCCTAATGGTTAAAGTGTTTGTCTTACAAACACAAGGTGCAGGGTTCGAATCTCACAAGGGATAATTGGCTAGGCTTAAAATGTCTCACAAGAGCAGTTAGCCTAGTACTAATCTATGAATCTATGAATCAATTTAAAATTAAAGTTGGTACTATACTAAGCAAGCCATTGGATATTTTCATCAAAACAAAGATTTTTTTTACCATATTCAAAACATATTTTCAGTAAATGAAATGTTTCAAGCTTTAGAATTATTCTTAGCTCTGGAGCAGTCCTTGTACCTGACTTGTTTCTTCATCACTGTCTTATACCTGGAGTAATTTATCAGGGTCTTTTACAGTGGAAATCAGATATTGTGTTTGGGACAGTTCTTGCTGCATTGCAGCTTCATTATGAAAGACAGGTTTAAGAGTGTCTATTTCTTTTTCTATGAAGCTTATCAGTTTTTACAGTACATTTTTCTTACCACAGTGAGAGATATAGTTGTGAAGAAGCTAGAGATGAGGGAAGAGTCCAGCTGGGCATTCTTAGACTTGGAGAAAGCATAAGGTCACTTAAGCTGATTTGGGCAGTTCTGTGATAGTTCAAAGTTACAGAAATATTGGTAGAAGTAGTGCATACTATATACAAGGAGCCAGTGCCACAAGGGCAAATGATGTTTGGACTCACAAAGCAGTCCCCTTTACGATTGTTTGTGCACCCGGGTTCAGCTCTAAGCCCACTGCTTTTCCTACTGGTTATGAAGTACATCAACAAACAAGGTGGAGAGGACAAATCAACAAAGCTAGTGAATACATGTGGTATGGCATTACAGGCCGACTGTGAACATGAACTTCAGTAAATAATTACAAAACTGAAGGCATATGGAATGAAACTGAGTACAGACAAGAGAGTTGTCGTGGTAGGAAATGAGGAACTCAGAAAAAGCTGTAAATTGAGATAGAAGGGAAATAGTGAAACAGACTAACAGCTTTAATCTGGGAGGGTTTGTTGAGAAGAAGGGAAGTTTGTGCTAGTTGGCTGCAGCCACTCTGATTCTAGCATTGAACTCTTGATTCAATGTGTCAGGCGTACCATTTAACAGAGGAATGCCAAAGAAGTTGAAAAGTAAGATGTACGAATCAGTGATGTGACCAGCACTACTGTGTGGTACAGTAACATGGGTAGTAAAGGCAGAGCAGTTGAGGAAGCTAGAGGTGATGAAGATGAAGTGTCTGAGATGGGTCATAGGATGCACACTGTGCAACAGACAAAGACATGATGGCATCAGAGCAGAAGTCAGAGTAGCTCCAGTTGCAGAGAAGGTCAAAGAAAACATGGTGATTTGAGTACAGCGTTGAGGAAATTGAGACAGTCTATTGAAGAAGATATTGGGTGAATAAGGAGAAAGCAGGTGGAAATGACACCATCCAACAAATGGATGGATTTTGTGAGATAAGAGCTGTGACAGTCAGACATGACTGCCAGGAAAGATAGGAGCGTGGTATTGAATTCTGAGATGTGATGACAGTTAACGTGACACCCCAACCCCATGCAGAAATATGAGAAAAAGGGGCTTGATGAGGAGGATGATGGTTTGCATTACAGTAGCTGTTTTTACTGTGAAATTCCGACTTACCTTTACTGCTCTTTCAACATAACTATTTTACCGTGGTTGGCTCTGATTGCAGTCAGTGTGTTGAAATCCATATTGTTTTGAAATATAAACTCATCATTTTCACACTACAGACCATCATCTTGTAGATCTGGAATATCATGTGTGGAAATAGTATCCAGTGCTCTGATTACACCTTCACTCACAGTATTGGCTGTCTTCATGAATTAATTAAATTTTTGAATAACAGCACAAATCAGGTACACGTTCACTTGCTACTATAAGAAGCTTAAACAACTTTTATTCCAAGTTCTATTGAATATAGTGGATGCTCAGCCTAATTTAGAGTTGGATAATTACGATGATGAACCCGTGACCCTTCGTCGGAGTGAAAGGCTTCTTAGTAACTCTAACAAGTCTGTTAACACGAACTCTAACAGAGTCGGTAACAATAACATCGTGACTATCCATGGGTCTGCTGCATCTAATGATGTTATTTCTAATACCCAGCAGGGTTTTCACAGAAACAAGAAAGCCAACAAGGCGAATGGACAGGGCAAGACCTACCAGGGCAATTACAGGAATCGGAGGTCACAACGCAGGAGATGATAGACCATTTTTCTGATCCACTGGTCCTTATGGACTCTAAAGGGGACTTTAAAATTTATAACTACACGTCCTTTGTCATTGACCCTGAGTTAGTTGAGTTTTTTTCTAAGGGCTTGTCCTTTGTCCCTGATACACGTTTTGACTTGGTGAGGATAATTATTGACCTTAAATTATTTATTAGAAAACTGAACTTAAAGCTGTTGATGGGTAATGGTACAGTTTCAACTAGTTTGCTTAGGGTTCCTAGTGTTTACAATCCCCCCTTGCATGAAACCTTATGCCTTTTTGAAAAAATGTGCGAGTTTGATTTAAGGGCTCTTGAATCTGAGAAGCTTTTCAATAGGTGACTTGCTAACATCACCAAACACCAGCATGAATTTCTGGGCTTACTGAAAAATTGTAATATTAGAGTCATAAAACCGGATAAGGGGGGTGGTCTGGTGTTTATGGATGATTTTTTGTATGTTCAGAAAATGATGTCTCTCCTTAGCACTGACTTTTTATGAAGAAGTGAGTATTAATCAGGTTAATGTTGCTTATGCAAAAATCAGGGGATTAACTGAGGATTTGTTCCTTGAGAGATTAATTGACCTAGACCAGTACCAATATTTGAACATCTTAGCCCCCAAGTTACCAGTTTTGTTTGGGATCCCGAAAATTCACAAAAATTTATCACAACCTCCTTTTCGCCCTATTGTTGATAGTCGTGGCTGTATGACTTGTGCTTGTGCAAAGCTTATTGACAGTATTCTAAGGCCTTTAATTAACCAGGAACCCCAGATTTGTAAAGATTCTTGGAGTTTTCTTTATGAAATTAAAAGGATCCCCTTTGATGTTAGTTATTGGTTTTTAACAATTGACATCAAAGATTTGTATACAGTTATTCCACAAGACCTTGGTATTCAGTGGGTCCATGAATTTTTGCATGATAAAAAGACAGATGATAATACCATTAATTTGGTTGAGACTTTATTGGAAATTGTCCTAAATAACAACTTTATGTTGTTTGATAAAAAAATCTATTTACAAAAATCCGGGGTGGCCATGGGGTCGCCATGCGGTGGCATTTTTGCCAACTGTGTATTAGCCTTTTGGGAAAGGACCTTCTTATTTACTGATGTGAGTTTTAAGGAAAATGTTGCCTGGTATACACGGTACCAGGACGACATGTTTTTTATCTGGAAAGCATCACCATCTGAGGTCCCTGCTTTCCTAAGGACCATTTCTAAATTGACTTCCTTTTGGAATTCACCTACAACCTGCAGGAGTTTAGTATTAATTTTTTGGACATACTGGTTAGTAAAGATGTGATGAATTCAAGATACAAGAGTGTTATTTATCGTAAGCCCACTTACTCTAATGCATTTTTGCATTTTACTAGCAGTCATCCTAAACATCAAAAGAAGGCTGTAGTGAAAGGCCAGTTAGTTAGGGCAGCTAGGATGGTGTCAGATTTTGAAGACTTTCTGTTTGAATGTGAACAGTTAAGCCGCATGTTTCTAAACAGAGGGTATCCTTCTTTAATGTTATCTGATATTAGCACTGAAGTTATTAACAAGAGAAGATCTGGTTTTTATAAACCATTCCTGTCGTTTACTTGTACTAGTGTTGAATCGGTTCACACAGATGTATCAGGATTGGCTGTTGACACCAAATTAGATTCCACTTTTGTTACTAGGTTTTTGTGCACCTTTTCTATGGACCACCATCACATTAGGAAGTTGTTTAACAAAAATTGGGCCTTAATTTTAGATGACAATTTTTTGTCCCACCAATTGGGGGAGGCCCCGAAAATTACTTTTAGAAAGGGGCGCAATTTAAAAAGCATGCTCGAGTTTCATTCACGTCCTGCTCGTCAACGAGTGTTAGCAATGACTAAGTGTGGGGTGTGTAATCAATGTAAGTATGTTCTGACTGATTCTAAAGTTATTGTTAGGAATGTTGAATATCATATAACAGGGAAATATAGCTGTGAGACTAGTGGGGTGGTCTACCTGGCCTTGTGTCAGAAATGCGCTGCTTTCTATATAGGGAAAACTGAAAGGAAGTTTAAGCAGCGCATTTATGAACACACATGTGCTATTTCAAGGTACGATTCTAACAATGCTCTTGCTAGGCACATTGGTGCATTCCCTGATCATCATTTTAAGTTTACGATCTTGGGGAAAATGAAGGTAGACAACAAGGGAGGTCCGTGGCAAATCCATTTAGATAATAATTAATTGGCCTGGCAGATCCGTACTGGTGCATATATGCACCCAGGTTTAAATGAGTATGTTTCCATCTCCTGTGTTTTAAAATTGTTATCTTTGAAAAGGTAGTCCCCTTATGTGTGGAATTTAACTAGTTGCTGTGTGTGTATAATGTTAAGAAGAACGCTTGCTTTTACTTTTGTTTTTTTATGTTAATTTAATGAGGTCTTACTGTTTAACATAGTTTATGGTATTGTTAAAAGCAAGTGTTTTCTGCATTTATTACCTGTTATCAATTATGTCCTATTGTTTATTTTAAATATTTTAAGGTTTTCCTTATGTTGTGTGTGTGTGTGTGTGTGTGTGTGTGTGTGTGTGTGTGTGTGTGTGTGTGTGTGTGTGTGTGTGTGTGTGTGTGTGTGTGTGTGTGTGTGTGCGCGTGAGGGGGTGGGTGTTTTTATACATACATATATTTATATACATTTATATCTTTATTTTAAGAATGAATTGCGAGTGTCCTAGTATGTGGACGCCCACAGTTTCACATGCACACAATATTTTATGGCAAGGATGAGGAACAGAGTGTGGCAATATTTACTTATTTATTTATTGTGGTAGTTAAGTTATATTTATATGCTTGCCATTGATTTAATGTAATTAATTAAAATTGTTTGATTATTTAATTGATTTGAAATTGTATAAATGTGATTGCAAGCTGTTTTAAAATTTGTCTGAGGAAGGAGAGACACTGAGCTCTCCGAAAGCATTTTTGGTGCTTACGTTATCTATTAAAACTCCGTTTGCTTTGGATTTGGCTGCTGGTGCTCGTTTTTGTGGTTTCTAGTCTGTGAAGGTGTTTATCTGCGTTTTGGTCGTGAAGTGTATTCCAAGTTCTGTCTGGAATTGGATAAGACTGCATTGTTTTTCTTAGATCATTATTGTTGTAAGAATGCATCATGTTTCTCAGCCATTTGTTTTATTTGTAAAAGCATTCCTAATCAAGATGACACAATGTAATCATGCTCTTTTTTACACTCTGCTGAGTCATATGAAACTTTATCTTTGCAACAACTGACATCTGAAATCATCTAGCATTGTCTGTGTATATGCATTGAACAGCAAGACTTGTATGCAGCTAATATTTTCTTTACATGAAAAATAAGGATGTATTTCTTTCCTTAATGCAGTCTTCTTTTCTGTACAACAATTCATAGCAACTTCATTGATCAGTTTTATTTTTTGTCTTTCTCAGTGCAGTTATAAATCTCTCTTTGGCATCTTTTCTGTCATTGACAGTTGCAGTGTACTCCAGTTAACTTCCAGTACATCTCTAAGCAAATCTTCTCTCTGCTTCTTCAGGCGCAAATGATTTGATAAATTTGCAATACGCGTTGGATTTTCTGGCTTATAATTTGCTTTTGTAAACACACCAGCATTCTTGGCATCATGGGTGGTGTTTTTCTTTTACCAGCAACAAGTATATACTGTGCAGTTATGTATGGTGAAGCTCTACTTTCCTGTGAGTGTGTACAGATTTCCCCCAATTGTGTGATATTACTAGTGACACATGTTTCTCTCTGATTATATATTTTCAAACACTAAATAAATGTTCTTGAAACATAGTCTGCTGGCTTATTGTCTTACAAAGTCATTGCACTAGCTCCATTTTGACTTAGATTGAATTGTAATACAACTGATTCAGTCACATCAGAACACTTTAATGTGATCATGCTGGTAGCTGAATGTTTAACCATTTCAAAACTGTTTTGTTGTTCTCACTCCACTGCCACCATTGTACATTTTACCCTTGTCATTTCCTTAACTGAACATTTATTTCAGCCATACTCGGAATAAACTTAGAAAAAATATATTGTATCAGGTCCAGAAACCTCGTAAGTGCTTGCATATGCCCTGAGTTAGGCAAGTGTAGGATACCTCTGACTTTTTTGTCATCTGGTTTCAAACCTCACAGCAGAAACATCAGCTACTGCAGTATGACTTGGGTAATGTTTCATCTTCATAATTTTCTCAAGTTTTGCAGATTTGTCCATATACATTTTTTCAGGTTTCATCACACTACCAATTCTATTCAAGAATAGGTCTATGTTTAATAATAACACTTATGCTTTACATTCCTTGAAGCTCATCATTTCTCCTTCCGAGATGTAACAGCAAGTTAGCAGTAAGGATTAAGACAATGAGCTGCTAATGAGATTCAGCCTATCCTCCTAGTGTTTATCCCCTCAGCCTCTGTAGTTACTTACAATACAGTACCCGCTGGTTTACACTGAAAATGAGCCTCAACTCAGTGGGACTTCCCTGCTACTAAAAAAAGTATACCGTATCTTTTATTTCTTGAATTCTAATTTACAGTCGCTGTTGTTCACCTTACAGTTATGCTATCTCCTTCTGTTCAGCAACCAAATCTGTGCCTTGTCATTATCTTCTCTGGTGACATCCCAGACCAGAATATTATCCGTATTATTGGCTATGTTTTTACTGTAGCTCTCCAAGGTGCTTCTGATGCTGACATAATACCAAGTGGAAGTCTCATAAATATATTTTCTTATAGGTAGTGATAGTCTGCCATCACGGATATAAAACAAATAGTTTAATAAAACAAAAAAACAGGTGAGTGCTTTCATGGCCACAATGCCGCTTCATCAGACCTATAGTAACACAAAACACTCTCCATTAAAAGTGTAGCACATCAAATCACATCAGTGAGGGAGGTCCGGTGACCTCAACACTGGCTTTAAAGAGACGTACTCATTTAAGCCAGGGTCTTATTCCCCTGCAGTTTCAAAATCCATTCCAGCTCACGGTACTCCTTTATGTTATTCAAATCACCACGTCTAACACACACACTGACAATCTCAAGTACTAAAAACTTAGTGTTCTTCCCCACAATTATTCACATTTAGCCAGAGCATTAGTCATTTACAGTCTTCTGATATCCCCATTATGTTCCATTATCCTATCCTTCAGTAGTCTGTTCATCTTCCCTATATAGAAAGCCTCACACATGACACACATCCCGTAATATACAAGCTTGCTGTTCTTGCAGGCTGTGTAAAAATCTACATGCACAGTACGTCCCATAGGGGGATGTGTAAATTGTGACATTGTCAAGATATATTTACAAGGGCCACATCCCCTACAGGAAAGTTTCCAGTCTGATTAGACATTCTGTTCACAGGCACTGTGGATTGTTCATAACAAAATTGGTGCTTGAGTGACTTATTATTCTTAAATGTAAACAATTGTTTAGAACCCATTTTATCCTTAAGCCCTTCATCTGCCATAAGAATTGGCCAGTTCTTCCTGATAATGTCACATATAATGCTCATATCACTGGCATAAGTAAGCATTATCCTTGGGCTGGTCATAGTGTTCTGTGTTACATGGTTGTTGTTGCGCTCAACCTCTAAAAAAGATGGTCTAGCAAAAGTGCTTCTAAAGGATTCTATTTCTACAATCATGTTGTTAATCTCACTGAAAGAGTAGCCCCTTCCAATGAAGTCCTCTGTTACAACTTTAAAAACTCATTCTAGCTTCTGATCATCATAAAGTGTCATCACCCTTACACACTGTTCTTTCATAACATTCTTGGATATATGTCTGGGGCCAAACCAGATTTATGAAGTGTGCTGTTGTTCTTGCATGGCTTCTTGTATAAAGAAGTATGAACATCCCCAAACATGTTCCTGTAGACTTTCACATCCAGGAAGTAAAGGATGGCAACTAGAGAAATGAAGTAACATGTTAGAATATGTGGGTTTTCTATAAATATTCAACACAATTTTTTTGCGGTTATAGTCTTTCATGGTTTCCACATCCATTCACAGTTAACTTTTAGAGAGATTCAGGTATTAGTTCCATTGATGTGAGTTATTTTAAATACTAATTTTATTCATTTTGAAGGGGAGTTATTTCAGTAAATGAAGGTAATAGCCATGGGAGCAGCATTTGTCCCAGTATATACAAGTTTAGGTATGGTATACTGGGAGAAAAACAATATATTTAATTCTGTGTACAAAGGTAGTTGCAACCTATATTTGAGGTTTTTGGACGATGTATGTATATTTTGGGTTAACTCGTAGAAATTTTATTTGGGGTGACTCACAGGAGAAGTTATATGTATATGTTGGGGTGACTCCTTGGGCAAGTTCAGAGTTTATTGATTATATTAATTCTTGTATAACCTTTTTGAAGGTTTACATATGAATATTCATTTGATAAGATTAATTACTTGGATGGGGAAATCACAAAAATCTACAACCACAAAAAGTTTGTGTCAAATATTTATACAAAACTCACATATTCTAAAATGTTACTTCATTTTTCTAGCTGACATCCTTACCGTCAAAACAAGGCCATTATAAAAGTGGTGAATTTGTATTGGTTTCTAAAGACATTACTTTGTTGGATCAAATCGAAGTATTAAAAAATATGTTAGTTAGAAGGGGTAACCAGTTGATTTGTTTACTTTAATTGTTGATGAAGTTTTGCATAAAAGAAAATTGAGCTTATTTAAACCCTTGTTAGGTGAAAAAGATACATGCCTGCCTAAAAAAAAGATAGTTTAGGGATAGAGGCCATTTATAAGATATTTATTATGACTCATAGCATGAATAGTTATGGAATTACGAATATGTATGTAAATGTATACAAATTGAAGAGGCACTAACTTTAAGATGATGGCCAAGAGGAATAAAATATTAAATAATACAAATAGATCCCAAAAAAGAATATGAAACGTAATACGTGTAGCCAGCATCCATATATATTAGAAGGACATTCTGTATATATTAACAAGGATAAAATCTGGAGTAAAATGTATAGTAACTGTAATACACAAGGTGTTGTATATGTGGTTAGATGCTCTTTATGTGCAGGATTTTATGTGGGTAAAGCCAAGAGAAGCCTTCGGGAACTTATTTATGAACACAGTTTTGATATTAAAAAGGGTTGAATACAGAATGCTTGGTCTAAACATATTAAAAATAATGTAGATCGTAAATTTATTTTTTTGTTTAAAAAATGTCTTGACTAATCCCAGAGGGGGTCCATGGGAAGAGAGGTTAGAAGCAAGGGAGTTGTGGTGGCAACTGAAATTAAATGCAGATATATTTCCAGGTTTAAACGAGGCATTGTCAATTAAAAATGCTTTCCATAAAAATTCAACTATAAAACTGGCTTATCTTCAAAACACTTTTAATGTAGCCCAGTATTGTTTTTTTATTAGCTAGGATGTTACATCTTTAGTTACAGTAATGTGAAAATTAAGGAAGCTTTTTAAGGATGTGATATTTCTAGGTGTAATTTCAATGGCCAACAAGAATTTTATTCACATGACATACAAATGGTATTTAAATGTTTTTAAACTTGTGTGTAATTGTTCTGATGAAGTCCCTAATTAAGGAGGGGATGAAAGAGCTTATCAATTAACTTTGTTTTTTTTTAACTAAACATCTGCTGTAGTCCACTACATCGGCTCATCCATTTTTATGTTTTCTTAAACTGAGATAATAGCCTTCATTTTCAGAAAGGTCTCACAAGAGGATGTGTTCATTATTAAAAAGGTCACACTTCTGGAAATCTGTGATTCAGGAGCAGTTTGTATGTGGTCCTTGTGATGTGACAGTGCAGTGCGTGAATAGGTTGCATTTTGTTCTTGTGGTGTAACATTGCATTTGGTCTTCATGGTATAATGGGCCATGAACAGTCTGAATTCAGTCATTGAGGTGTAACATACATAAACAATTTATCCTTGCGTTGGTATTTAGGAATTCATGGGACTTCACCAATACAGTGTGCATGTGTTTTGTAGACTAATAGAAGACACATGGTAATATACTCCACAGTGTCTTAAGCAGGGTGATACAGCTGTACAGGAATATAGTGCAGCTTGCTACATGGCATTCAGTCACTATATTTGTGGAGCAAGAGTTGCCTGCATTGCCAGTCTTACATCAGGACATTGTTTGTACATAGAACTTTGCCAAGAATGTGCCTTGCCTCTTCTTGTGATATCAGGACACCACTAAAGTTTGATGTGTATCTTGTGTGAGGATGTGAGGGTTCCATTGTTATTATTTGCAGATGATGTAGCTGTCATGCTAACCTTAAATGACTTTATCTCCAGCATGCACTGAAGTGGTACACAATCACATGTGAAGCGGTGGGGTTGAAAATCATCACCTTCAAGTCAGAAGTAATGGTTCCTACCTAGAAGGGAATGGATTATTATCTGTAGGGGAGAGAGAAGCAGTCACACCAGGTGTAGGAGTTTGTTTCTCAAGGTCTTATTCAGAAGTGACAATAGGAGGGAATGCGGAGACTGACCAGCAGAGTTCCAACCCAATAGTGCGAGACTTGGGAACCCAGGTTGATAGCAGTCTGAACTCTGACCACCAAGTTTCCACAGTGAAAAAGAAAGCCTTCTACGTAGCGCACCTCATAAGCAAGAGCATACCTTCCAGGTCAAAGGATGTTATAACTCCACTCTACTCGACACTCATCAGACCACTAATAAAGTATAATGCATCCTTTTGCTTGCATCTCACCAGACACCAGCAGCAACTGGAGAGACCTTAGAGGTTTCTCACTAAGAAAATGTGGGCACTCCAAACCATGACCTACATGGACAGGCTGAAAGCCCTTTCACTTTACTCTGTATCTTATAGGCTGCTGAAAGGTGACTTGTGCCTAGCCTATAGGGCAATCTCCAACCCTGCCCTAATGGAAATGTTGCACATTAGCAAGTCATATGGTTCATGAAACACACACTCTAAAGATCTCAACCTTGCTTGTGACATTAACAGATCATGTTGGAGAGACAGATATTTCTCCCAGAGACTGCCTCTTTGAACTCGACCCCCTAGTCATGTAAAACAGAGCTCTTCACTGACCCTATTCATACTCCACCTAGATAATTGGATGGGAGACCGCAAATTTGCCCCTGGGGTGGCACCCTTGTCCCTCATGGACAGGGGCACCCGGTGTTGATCACAGGACAGGCCCACTCTGTTCATAAATTCATTCTGCGAACTACTCAAAAAAGAGCAAATTGGGATACTTGGGATTAACATGGTTAGGCTTGTAAAGGCTCTAGGACCTAGCAATCTCCTATGAACCTATGGAACAGAAGCAGCAGTTGTACGAGACACTAGTGGTGAAGATAGGGCTGAGGTAATGAAACTCTCAGCTTACTGGTCAGTCTGTGTTGCTTTGCATACCTGTTGTCTTGAGTGTTGTGCAATGATTGAAAGAATGTCATCACAAGTATAAGAAACAGAAGTTAGTTTTTAGTAAAATTTCCATGTTCTGAGGAGTTGGTCAATCCAGGCACATCTTGAAGTGACTGCTTTCAAACCAGTACAGAAGTGGCTGTGTTTGATGTGATTTAAGTACCTATTGAGGATGTCCCCTGGGCAACTTTTGTGGGAAGTGTACAGGGTGCAGTCCAGTGGGAGACAGTTGTGGGAAGTAACCAAGGACATTCTGAAATGACTCCATCTTTCATCCTGCCTGGGAATGCATAGAGAATCCTGCAAGACAAATTGGGAACTTTTGCTGAGGATATAGAGGTCTAGTCTACCATTCTTAACTTGCTGCCACTATGATCTACTCCAGGACAAGTGGGTTAGAAAATGTCTGGTTAGTTGGCTGACTGAAAGGGTGGATGGACGGATATGCAGACAAACTTGCAGACTAAAAGTCATCAGATACTACTTCTGAAAATATGTGGTGTTTAAATATAGTAGCATTTATTGTAGCCATTTTTTCAGGGTTCAAACTTTTTTTTTTAATAAATGCAGTTATCTTTAAAAACTGATTATTTATAACCACTTTGGAATATTGTTGGAGGAAGGGATTCGTGAAGGATGTGCAGTCTAGCTGTGTAATAAATTTCTTCTTGGTTCTGCAGGTGTTTGCTGGTCTCATTGCTCTTCGTAAATTGTGCAATCACCCCGATCTGTTCTCTGGGGGTCCTAAGATCTTGAAAGGTGTGCCAGATGAGGATCTGACTGAAGAAGAGCATTTTGGGTATTGGAAACGTTCTGGAAAGATGATTGTGATAGAATCCCTTCTTCGGTTATGGCATAAGCAAGCTCATCGAGTGTTACTGTTCACGCAGTCAAGACAGGTCAGAATGCAACATTTTTTAATGGATTCTGTTAGCATAGTGTCTATCTGTATAACTAACTGATGCAGTTTTAAGGAAGCATTCGTTGTTTCTTTAACTTGTGAGCAAAACAGACAAAAATTAAGATTTATTACTTTTTTTGCATTAATATCAGTTCACAGCTGCTGCTTTTAATTTTTCTGAGGTATATTTTGAGTGGTAGAACCAAGAACATATGTTTGATTGTCAGTCACTGTAGTAATACTTCTCAGAAGAGCATAAACAAGGAACAGAAGTTTTTTAATCCATTCATAGTTTATACTAGACATGTGGTCCAAAAAACAACTGCGAAGCCTAGACTTTTAAGCCCAGTATACTAGGGATAATCTAGGCTCCCAAGACAAGGAGTGTTGTACTGCACCCCACAGTGGTGAATTTGTAATTACCCATCCAGTTGATCAAATTAGTTTTCAAGGCAGACATTTTGTTGCTTTGCTTGACGTGTGTGTGTGTGTGTGTGTGTGTGTGTGTGTGTGTGTGTGTGTGTGTGTGTGTGTGCGTGTGTAATGGAGGTAGTATATTCTATAAAAGGAGATACTTTGGGCTGGAAGTCTGTCAGACTAGCAAGTTCTATATATGTGTTCATGAAGGCTAAAGACCATGGCATGGGTGTTTATGAAAAATAAGAATATGCTCCTCTTTCTGACCATCTGCTATGATTTTTAAAGGCCAGTGCTATGATTTCAATGTTTGAAGGTTAAGAGGCTTGCACAAGTGTATAAATACTGAGCATATGCAAGCTAGACTGCCATTTTGCGGTTAGCTGTTGGGATGTAAGCATGTTTGTATGTAAGCTCCGTCTGTTAACTAGTTTGTTTGTATTTAAAGATGCTGTTATCCATCCTGATGTTTGTATGTATTAAAGCATCTGAACAAAACCCCAAACCTTCTTGTTATATGTGTTAGAGACGAACGAGTGACATGGTGTCAGATGCAGCATGTCTAAAGGACATGAAATCAGTAGAAGCATACTGAAGAGGCATGAGGTCAGAAACAGCTTAGCTAAAACAACTTAAGGTACTTGTTTAGATGCTGGTGGAATATACAGGAGTGGATCATTCCTAAAATGTGCAACCTTCGCAAAACAAGTCAGAAATTAATTTCAGGTATTAAAACTTGCTCTGCACTATTTCTTTTCACATAATATGATATTCGCATAAACAGATATGTACGATGTTGATAAACAAAATTATTCGAATTACCACGGAAAATGTTTGAAATAAAGTCTGAATTGCATAAAATAAATAAAATAAGGAGAAACAACCACATTTTTTCAATACGTGCTTTATGAATCTGTATTTTTCGTATTAAGCAAAGATATCTGATTTATCAGAAGTGTATAAAGTGTTTGCATGTTTGTGCAGTGTTATAGTAAAGGTATTTTGCAAGTTACAACCATTACAAGGCATATTTCACAGAATACAGCCATTGCAGAGTGTATTTCAAAAAGTAAAGTATTTTGAAGAGTTTATTGTGCATTTGGGTGTTATTATGCACTCACAGAACAGTTTGTTCGTACATAATTACAAGGGCCATATTTTCAGTGTGTTTGTGTATACTTTGTGGGCTTGGCAGATGGATTTCGAAACTCCAATGCACTTGTGTTTGACAAGTAATATTGCTGAGAACTAGTGTGTGTTTGAGCAAGAGTACAACATTTTCATACAGACTGCATTTCCTGATAAAGATGATCATACAAAGGCATTTATTCTGCTTAATTTAGCTGGGTCAGAAGCCATAGAAAGGGAACGTTCATTTGTGCTTGCACCTGCTATCTATAGAGGAGAGGGGGGAAACTATCATATTGTTATACCAGCTGAGTCAAGGCAGGACCCATAGTGCTTAAAATGTAAATTTAGACAAATGTGCAACTCCCAGACAAATGTTACTATGGAAGGGCACTTATTTTACAGAAGGGATCAAAAGCCTGGTGAAACTTTTGCACCATGTATAACTGACCTGAGAAATAAAGCTAAAACGTGCAGATTTGGTGACTTAAGGGATGAGTTGATAAAGGACAGACTTGTGTGTGACATAAAAGATGATGCTGAGAGAAAGATTTTGCTTTGTGACAGTGATTTAATTTTGAATAAGGCCATTGAGATTTGTCAGATATATGAGCTCACAGAAAAGCACACAAATATGCTTACAAATGAGAATAGCTGTAGAAGAAAGCACAGTGATAAAGCTCATGTTGATAGTGTGCAGCACATAGTTAAAAGAAACAAGCTCAAGCACATGGCAGCAACTATAGCCCCTGCAGCACTCACTGGTAAACCCAGCAAACTCAAAGAATGGGCCCCAGCCCAGTTTCATTGCCATAATGCAGTTGTAATCTTTTTAGTGTATAAAGAAGATCTTCTAAATTATTTAATTCTCCCCTTAAAGCAGCTCTGTCGTAAGTACATTCATCAATCTCACTCTCATTACTCATTGGCATAGCAAATCCCAATAACGGATTATTACCATCCACTAATATACGTCAAGTCCACTGTGCTTACACACACCTCCCTGTCTAGGTGGAATAGTTCCATATTCCAATTGTGATGCATCTCTTCCTTCCGTCATGCTACAAGCTTTCGTGGGGTATTTGCACACTACATCAGATTTTCTAAGGTTTACCTTGAAGTTTTCTACAGTGTCCGTAGAATTTTTGGATGTTTTAGTAACTAAGCTTCCGAATTCAGCTATCACCACTAGTCTATATAGAAAGGAGTGTCAGAGAAATTCCCTTCTCCACATAAATAGCATGCACCGTAGACGGGTGTTTAAAAATGTGGTCAAAGGACAAGGGATGAGGGTCTCCCAGTTACATCATGTGGAGGGAGGTTATAGAATGGGGATAGAAGCACTGAAAGGTAGTTTCAATGAAAGAGGTTACAAGGAGAATGAGACAATAGATGTATTAAGACAGGATGAGTTGAGGGAAGGGAGGGCAAAGCCGTATTTTACAGGATGAGTGATAAATGAGACTAGTGAAGATCCAGTGATCAAGAGAGGAGGAATGAGAGAGAGTGGAGTAAAATACACACTATATTATACTAGTAATGTAAATAGCATAAAACAGGTAAGTGAGAGAAACTGGCCTGTATTACTCACGGATGAGACAATTGGCAAAGTTGTTGGATCAACCCCAAGTTATTGTTATAAGAACTGCCCTTCCATGAAAATAATGCTTTGCTACCCTGATAAACAGGAGAGTAGAAGATCGAGTATTAAAGGTACCTATCCATGTAGGAAGTGCAAGTTTTGTGAGCACATTCACAATGATACTGATGAATATATACACCCTGATACACGTAGGACCTATAGGTTTAATGTTAGGGCTGATTGTGGCACTAAACATATAGTCTGTTTAGCCCGATGTCTTTGTTATTAAAGATTTTATGTAGGGAAGACAGACCGTTCGCTCAGGGAATGGATTAGGGAACACCTATGTAGCGTAAGGAATAGGACCACTAGTAGTGCTATAGCCATGTATATCAACAATACTATGTTACAGCATGATTTTAAATTTAGGGTTATTGAGGTTATTAGGGAGACTGCCAGGTTGAGCAATGTGGAGAACAAGACTGAAGGAGCAGAGCTCCGATGGTACGGTAGCCGGGCTCAATGAAGTAGTCTCAATTAAACCAATACTTAAAGCAAGAGGGTATCTAGATGAGTTATGGGATAGAATGACTTGTTGAGAATTTTTTTAATTGATATTAGAATGTGTACAAGTGTATGTAATCATTGTATATACATATATATTTGCTGTTGCTTTAAGCTTAGTCTCTACAGTGATGTCATTACGGAGGTACGTGTTAAACAAGGAAGCAACTGATTGTGATGTTATATGAGTAAGTGTTTTTATTGGATGTTTTTATTTTAAAATTTTTATATAAATGAGGTATGTGATATTTCTGGTGATAGATGGTCTGAAGAAGCCACATCAGTGTGGTGAAAGCACTTGCCTGAATAAACAAACGTTTTGTTTATATTATATGGTCGCTGTGCTTCGTATTGCCATTATTTTTTACTTGTTTATTTTACTTATATTTTTATGGCAGTTCGTTTACTTGTGGGCTTATCTTTGTGCTTTGTTGGACTTTCCTGTGATGCTTCAAAATTTAGACTTGGTGCAGTCAATCTACAAGATGATCAACCTCTTGCCTGTGCATTAAGAACTATTACCCAAAGTGAGATGCAGTATACCCAGATCAAACATGTAAACGCAATTGCCAAAAGCTCTTCCTTGAAGTTCCATGATTATGTTTATGATAGACCTATCCAGATAGATCCACACAGCCACAGATCCAGCCTTACAAAGGCTCAACCACTTTATCAGTCAAGGATTGCCGTTAAAACAGCTTTACAAAGGCTCAACCACTTTATCAGTGAAGGATAGCCGTCAAAGCAATCTAGTTCACCTCAAAAAGTGCAACCTTATTTCTCCTACAGAGATGAGATTCTGGCTGACAAAGGTATCATAGTGAAAGGTCCAAAAGTAATTGTTCCAAAGTCCTTGCAACAAGAGTACATTACTATTTTGCATCGTGGTCACCCAGGAACCGAATCTACCAAAAGAAGCGTGAGAGGGCTAGTATTTTCGCAGTCTGTGTCACAAAGACATTGAGAAAGCACTTTCATCTTGTTCAGTGTGTAATAGTACAAAGCCTTCTCAACAGAAAGAATCACGTCATCTTAACCAGATTCCAGAATTACTTTGGTCAACAGTAGCCACTGACATCTTCGAGTGGAATGGTCAACATTACTTGGTGTTAGTAGCCTCTTATGCCAATTGGTTTGAGATTGACCTATTTCCTAACCTTGCATCCAGTACTGTCATTACTAAGATGAAGCATCATTTTGCTGTTCATGGTAGTCTGCACAAAGTTATTTCTGACAATGGCACACAGTTTACAAGCCAGCAGTTATTTATTTATTTTATTTTATTTTATTTGCAGTTTGTTAACCGGGAAAAGTCCATTGGGCCAAAATGAGCCCATTTTCAATGGAAGCCCGAGAGAAAGGCTGCATATACAACTATTACAAAGCTAATATCAACAAAGTTAACAAGTGCAATACAATTTTCAAAAACTACTAAAACAGAAGACAGAATAATAACATTTTAGCAAGGTGTTGTAACAAAGCATTGAATGAAATTAAAACATAAGTATTCTGGAGTACATAAGTGTAATTTGGATTGCAGGCATTTATGCACTCTAAGTTTCATGCAATGAGAGGTAGGAAGAATTAGAGGAGGAGAGAACAGTGAAAGTTGAACAGGTTGAGTTATGAGAAAGGAAAAAAAGGGAGAGGGAGTGGGAATGAAATGAAGGGAGTCACTAGACTGAGTTATGAGAAAGGAAAAGGGGAGAGGGAGTGGGAATGAAATGAAGGGAGTCACTAGACTGAGTTATGAGAAAGGAAAAAGGGAGAGGGAGTGGAAATGAAATGAAGGGAGTCACTAGGGTGAGTTATGAGAAAGGAAAAAAAAGGATGGGGGAGCAGAAATGATATAGAGGGAGTCAGGTGGGGTGAGAGCATGATCATTCCCAGTGAGAAAGAAAGATGGGAATGGAGCATGGTCTTGGAAATGGACTGGTTTTGGATGATTCGAATGGGGGGGGGTGAATTCCAGAGATGAGCGAGGGAGAAAGACAGGAGAAATTGCCCAGGTGCGTGTAAAGGTTTGTATGCTTCGAGGAGGTTCTGGTTACTGGGCCTGATTAGTTTGTCAGGATGTTGCAAGGTGAGTATGGAGAAGAGAGAAGTTCAAAAGACTTGCTGAAGAATGGGAATTAACTCATGTCACAAGTAGTCCAGAGTACCGGCAGTCAAATGCTTTGGCAGAACACGCAGTGCAAAGTGTAAAACAGTTACTTGAGAAGTCTAAATGAGACAATAGTGATGTTTTCCTGAATCTGTTGAATCTCGGAAATGTTCCTCTTGATAAACATCTTGGTTCACCTGCTCAGAGACTTCTGTCAAGACAAACCAGAACTACATTACCAATCAGTAGTCCATTGTTGGTTCCATGTGTCAAGAACAACAGGTTAGTGAAAGCCACCTTTGTTGAAGAAGCACCTATCCCAGAATTCCTACTACAATAAGACCAGTAAACCGCTCAATCCATTACAAGAGGGAGAAGTGGTAAGGATGCAAACGTCCAGAGGTCATGATTGGACTGGTGTCATGAAGAATATTGGTCTAGAGCTGCGATCGTACGTTGTGGAATTAGAAGGAACAACTTTTAGTTGGAATCAGAAGCATTTGAGACGGTGACCAAGCCTGTGCCACAGCAAATAACCTGTGAGAAAGACTCTATCTCAGAGTGAGTTGTCTGGTATTCCAGTTCCAGAGGAAGTTCCGGAGGACATTCCTGCTCCTGTGACGAATCCAGAAGTTCCTGAAATTTGTGCACCACAGACTAATCCTTTTGCTAAATTTAGTCCCAACTGTTATATTATGAGATATGGTCGAATCTCTAAACCTTGCAGCAGATGTGAAGCAACTTGGACTTGAGCTTGGTGTTTTGTTTCCAGTGTATATAGTAATGCATGCCTAGCTCTGATATTGTTTTTTCAAATTGCAATTTTTAAAGAGGGAGGATGTAGTTCAGTATGTGTATATATACCTTTAAGAAGCTATCGAAGGGCTTGCACAAGTATATAAATACTGAACACGTGCAGGCTAGACTGCCATTTTGTAGTTAGCTGTTGAGATGTAAGCATGTATGTAAGGTCTGTCTGTTAACTAGTTTGTTCGTATTTAATGTTGCTGCTAGCTTTCCTGATGTGTTTGTACATATTAAAGCATCTTAACGAAACTCCAAGCCATCTTGTTATATGTATTAGAGACGAACAAGTGACAGCTATACTCTGAATTCCTTTAAATGCGATGATGTGTACAGAATACATTCTTTACTGCTTTTCATATGTAACCACTGATCCTGTGATTGTGCTTCTTGTTAGCTGAAGTTTGAGACCCATAATTATGAGTTCCACACCTATGAAAAATAATGTGCAATTGCGAGAGAAGTACAACAAATGGATATTTCTTTTTTGTGGCCCCTAGGGCCCAGGTCAGTTGGAATAGTCTACTTACCTTGTTTAACAAATAGTAAGTAATAGTAGTTCCTGTTTCTTACAGACACTAATGCATAAATGCATTTATGTCAAAGTAAGGGAAATACTCTCGGATACTGCAACCTCAGACTTTATATATAGTCTCCATATTCACAGTTTCTCTTTTTTAAGGATTGCAGTTGAGGTACTCAGAATTTTAGCAGGAACCCCAATGACTGTGTTAGAGTTACATGGTTGGTTGAATTTGAAAGTTTTAAAGCACACCAATATTTTTCCTAAAAAAACAGACTTCTGTAGATCTTAAATGAAAGGCTAACAGTCCAAACATTTTAACCGAAAAACATAGCTATTTACAGATACATGTCGCATTCCTTATTCATTCTTTGAAAGTCCATGGACCTTATCTTATTATTGGTCATATCTGTTGACACATTCAGTATCCTTCATAGCCCCCCCTCAGCAGTCCATGCACTTCATGTCTATTAGCTTTCAGTACAAAACATTAAACGCATAAATCAGTTTCTAACTAAACTTAAAATCAGCAAATAAAAATTAAACTTTTTATGGAACTGATGAGCTAGAATATTAATACCCTTTTGTTTAAATGTTTGTACCCCTAATACTTAAGTCTTTTTTGTGTCTAAAACAAAAGTAGAAATCAGTATTGACATTATCATCACAGTCACTTAATTTCCACATCAAATCTTTCTACGTAATTGCTAGTCATTTCAGTGAATATTTTCCAGGGTTCCCAGTCAACCATCTATCCACATATTTATTCTTAATGCTAGTCTGTTCTTTTGTAGTTTAATTCATCCATAATAAAATAACTTTGCTACTCATAATTTAACATCTTTGATTCCCACTTTTTAGTAATTGCTTTCATAAACACAAGCGTTAGATCGTAATGAGGATCTTTTATTACTGTTCACCATAGTTCTATAAATGTTATATGAGATATTTCCACAAACTTGTCAAGCATTCAGAATAATTTTCCCGTATCCATTTCTAGAGAGATGCACAGAATTGAGCCCTTCAGGTGGCATAGAAGGAAAAAGCCCTGACTACAGCCTGTCAGTATGGATTTGATTAGTAGTTCGGTTGACTGTCAGAGCGACAAGGAAGGAATGGGCATAACCTTTCAAGGTAGGAGGGTGTTCATTGACATGCTACATAACGGGAGGTGTAGTCCATAGAGAGGTGTTGCCCTTGGGCATAATCAACGAGCTTGGGGTGGCAGGGAAAGGGAGTGGGTAGATCATAAAAACAGCCCCCCCCCCAGATGGAAGTACAATTGAGCTGAGCCCCCAGGACACACACAGAATCCACAACCAGCCCCAATGAAAAAAACAGAGCAAGTCCCAGAGGTTGGAGAGTAGCTGCTAAATGCTAGAATATTTTTAAAATACAAGTCCATCTGGAATGATTTCTCTCTGCTGTAATAACTGTTGAATTTTTTTTTTACTAATCATTCTTTAAAGCCCCCCCAAATATATGGGGAAGTCAGTTTCTTTCTTTTAATGAAGTTCCGTATATGTTTATCTCAGCCCCTATAGATGCACAGTCAGATATTAATATTGGATAGGTCTCAGTATTTTCAACTGAATGCACATGATCCTGTCAAGGATAACTTCTATCCAGTTATTCTGTCATAGAGAATAATATGTAAATTCCATCTGAACTACTGTTTGTGAAACAACAGCCTCCATAAAAAATACTTTAATGTACTTTATATTTTGCTGAATATTCACACTGAAATCCTCGTGCTATATCCAACTGATATGTTCATTTCTGTCCAATTGTCTCCCCTGTAGCATGATGATTTCAGAGATGGACAATGTTTTGCAGCATTTTTCCATATGAAAATGTGTTGGAAAGTTTCTAAAGTCACTTTAACCAGATTTTTTCCTGCATGCTGTTTTGTTATAGCAAATAAAGTGTCTTCCTTTTGCTGCAGAAGCGTGTTCTGCCAGAGCAGTTGCTATATCTATAGCTTTAAGAAATTCTGCTCCCAATAATATTTATGGAGCAGCTGCTTGGTCTTCTCTCAGTACCTTTGCAAGGCACTGTAATGTGGAAGTGCCAGGACTTTCATTTTGGAATACCATTGTAAGGTATAAGTTGCTAGAAATGAGACTTCTCAGGAGTATTAGCTTGGGACTTTGTTCTGCAGTTTGCAGGTGATGCACCTCTTTTTAGCAAATAAAGTTACATATTTACCTTAAAGTTAGAAGAATGTGTGTATTCTACTTAACATACCTTTCCACCTTTCTCTTCCTTCTGTATTAGTAGGTTTTGAAACAGTTTTTTGCATATGGTGCCTGGCTGACCGCAGATCTGGAGATAGTAAGCACTAGAATGTATTATGAGAAAGTGAGAAGAGGTCTTTTTCAACCTTGGAAAGCTACTCCTGCTGATCAGTCTTAATACCTGCCAGCATTATTACTGTTGTTTACGGAGGATTGACTTTCTGTTCCAGATCTGAAATTGCGGTGGTTGCATAACTTTAATTTCTTTATATGCAATTTATTCAGTAGTTAAAAAGTAAAAAAGTAGTAAATAGTGTGCAGTGAAGTATTTTAAATGCATGCTAGTCTGAATTAATTAATAAAATTTGCAGATTCAACACATTAATTCACTTTTGCAGAGTGTTCTGCAATATATCAGAATATGAATAGAACAAAGCAAGCAGCTTTAAACCAACTCCAAACCAACAGATCTAAACTGTGAACAAACTTGCAAGTTCTTAGGAAGTAATTGAAAATTCAAAAGTGAGGCCAACTAGGAGGATAAATGGACACTGGTTGTTAAAGTTAGATGCTTTCACCAAAACAATTAAGTTAGTTTATTTTGTGTAGTTGTGGGTGAGACCATGAGTTAGGAGTTTTGTCTCTTAGTGATTAATAAGAGAAGTGGGTTGTGTGGCAGAATTGGAATATTTTGAAGGTGAAGGTTGCAAATGGAAATGAGACTGCCATGATATGACACACACTGTTATTGAAGAGCCCCCCAAAAAAATGTTCAAGTAATAAGTAGCTTGGATGTCAGTCTGACTGGTTTGCTCAATGTACAGATGAGTCAGTTGGCAGTGGCTGTGACTGATGAAGCACAGTATCTTCAGGATCAGCAGAAAAACACTGAACTAGTAAGCAAAAGTTAAGGGGCAGCAGCTCTAGATGCAAGATATCAGAGGACGTGATCATCAGTTCTGGCATTCATTTTCTGAGTGATAGCTGCTTCTGCACTCCATGTGTCTTCTAGTACAGTACCAGCAAGCATTCAGAAATTAATTCCAATAATGCATTTTTTGCAGCAACTGTATCAAGGCCACTTGATACATGCTGCCTCACTCCACAAGTAATAGACTTAATTACAACCTGCTGAAAACTAATTATTTCTCCCAAAATTCTCTGAAGTGCCATAATATTAATTTTAGGTGGAATATAAATTGCATGCCAGTGTAATCCTCCTCCTGTGCCCTCACCAAGAATTATACCGCAGTATAAAGAAAAAAATGATCAATTTTAACAATTGGCTAAGCTTCTGGTGTCATTCAAAGGGGATCCAGTGTCTGTCAGCCTTGGACGACATGCTCAACAGGCCTCATTGCTTCACAAGAGATGGCTTGCACCTGTCACCCCTAGGCTTTTGAATACTGTCCAAGGCTCTTGCTGCCCCCATAGTGCCTTTTTTAGGCAAGGCTCAAAAGTCAAACCCACCTCCATAAACAGCACAAATAAAAAAATGAGAGTTATGCTACTCAACGCCAGGAGTTTAAATCTCAAAATGCATGTGCTCTAAGCACTCCTCAGTATGGTAAACGTCGACATCTGTGCAGTAACTGAAACCTGGTTCAAGGCTCCACAGAGCACCCCAGCACTACCGGGCTACAACTCATACCACACATTTCAGCCACAGAACATGGGCCGAAACACAAAAGGAGGGGGTGTATCCATATTCATGAAGGATACCTACACCTCCAGGTTAGTGGCACAGCATGATACCTCAGAGATCATCCATGTGCAACTAACATCAGGCAAATCTGCAATGCAAATTGTGGCCTGCTACAGATCACCCTCCATGACCCAGGACCACCACTCCGCCTTTCTGGAGACACTGGAAAACACAAAGGTCCTACCGAGCACCCTGATATTGGGTGATTTCAATTACCCTACAGTTGACTGGGAAAATGACTCAAGTACAAACTCCCAGGTCCAGCGCTTCTTGGAATTTATCAATTCAAATGCCCTGGATCAGCTGGTAAACTCCCCTACCAGAGGGGAAAACATATTGGACCTGGTCATCACCAACATGGGCGACAGGTGTTCCACACCAGAAGTCAACCCATCACTGGTTAGATCAGACCATAAACTAATCACTCTGCATGTCCACACCCCACCACCACCCCCAACTAAGGAAACCACAGTAAAAAAACTTTTCTAAAACAAACTTCACCTTACTTAAGACAGAGGTGGTAAGTTTCACAGCCCCCACGCTAAAGGATAACGCTGCCCAAGATGCAGAAACCTTTACAATAGCACTCTATGAGCACCTACAAGGATGCATGGATCATGCCATCCCTAGCAAAACCAAGACTCACTCCCCTAAGAGAAGGAAACCAGTCTGGTGGACCCTTGCCATAAACAGGCTATACAATAGAAGGAGGAAACTAGTTCAGAAAAAAAACAAATCCCAAGAAGGAAAGGCATCCCTGATCAGTATCAGTAAGAAACTAAGGTCGCTCATAAAATCCTCCAAGGCTAACCTTGAAAGAAAAATAGCCAATGATTCGAAAGATAACCACAAAGCTTTCTTTACAAGAATCTAAGTGGCAACTTGCAGATATGCTCTGAGCTAGTGCAAAATAGCACAAAATATACTGAACCCACTGATATTGCCAACATCCTAGCAGATAGATTCAGTGCAAACGTCACTCCCCTCTCACCCCCAAAAGGGCCCACAACAATACCAGAAAAGTGTAGTGTCCCAGAAATCACAGAAGCACAGGTGAAAACAGCCCTTTCAAATCCAAAAGCACAGCATCAATGGAGCCAGATGGTGTACACCCCCAGGCTGCGTCTTGCATGAACTACAGAATGAACTAACTCCCCACTTAAACACATTGTTCAACCTCAGCCTCTCCACAGGCTACGTGCCCATAGAATGGCGCACAGCAATGGTTATTCCACTCCACAAAGGAGGGGCCACAACTGACCCTGATAACTATTGCCCCATAAGCCTGACTAGCCTGGTCTGCAAGGCTGTGGAGCGCATCATCATGGAACTTATTAACAAAGACATTGTAAACCTCCAAACACTTCACCCGACCCAGTTCGGCTTTGTTAAGGGCAGATCATGCCTACTAAACCTGATTGACTTCTTCGAGACAGTCACCAAGACCATAGATGAGGGGAAGGTAATTCACACAGCCTACCTTGACCTCGCCAAGGCTTTTGACACCATTCCCCACTCAGGAATTATAGAAAAACTCACCAGCCTGAACATAAACCCCTATGTCACGAGATGGGGTTGCCAACTGGCTTACAGACAGAACTCAAACGGTAAGAATAGCGGGCTCCAGGTCCGACTCTAAACCAGTCACAAGTGGTGTCCCACAAGGCTAAGTCTTGGGACCCCTACTGTTCGGCATATACTTCTCAGAAGTACAGGCAAACACAGGAGGATTATGGCTAACCAAGTTCGCCAATGACTGCAAACTGGGAGCCATAATTGACTCACCGGCTGACACAGACATTCTCCAAAAGGGCCTTACTGAGACGGACACCTGGTGTCAAAGTCATGGTCTCAAGCTAAATGCCAGAAAATGCATAGTCATCCCATTTGGGAAAAACAAAACACCCATGAATTACTACATAGGTGGCAATACAGAAGAGGTAATAAGAGATCTGGGGACCCAGGTAGATAGTAATCTCTCCTTTGACAATCATATTGCCAAAGTAGTTAGGAAATCCTTCTATGTAGCCCATCTAATTTCTAAAGGGTTCGCATCTAGAAATAAAGAGGTTATAGTGCCCGTCTACTCGACACTCATCAGACCCATCATAGAAAACAATGCCCCGTTTGGGATGTACCTCACAAGGCACTTCCAACAGCTGGAAAGGCCACAAAAGTACCTCATCAAGAGGATTACTGGTCTCAAACGTATGTCCTATGCAGCCCGACGGGAAAAACTCCAGCTGTACTCAGTGGCATATCGCTTACTCAGAGGTGATCTCTGCCTGACTTACAAAGCCATGTCCAACTCAGAATTGATGGACATACTCCACCTAAAGAAATCCAAGTCACTGCGAGCCACTCGCTCTAGTGAGCTAAACCTCGCCACAACAATGAATAGAACATGCTGGAGGGATAGATTCCTGTCACAGAGACTCCCCATGCTTTGGAACAAAATTCCTAACTACATTAGGCAGAGCCCCTCACTATCACTCTTCAAGAGAAACCTTGACGAGTGGATGGGTAACAGAAAATACACCCCTGGGATCACTTCATTGACTCTTCTTGACAGAGGCTCAGTTAATTAATCAATGGGGCGGCGAAAGCTGACACACTCTGGCTAGGCTTATAAATGCCCTCTGGCAGATAGCCTAGTACCTACCTATGAACCTATAACCTCTTATTACCACAAATCTGACATTATTATCTTTTTTTCCCTCTTTTGTCACTATTGCAGCCCCTCTGGCAGTCAGTTTTGTTACCCCCCTTTCCTTTCTTTGACAAATTAACATGCTCATTTTAATTCATATCTGTTTCCTGTAACATTGCTATGTGTACCCTACAATTCTTAATATAATGCAGTATTCTTTGCTTGCTATTTATCAATGCCTTCAATGCTGTTAACATTCCATGATAAAGTTGATAAGGCAGTCATTCTGATAAGAAATTACTACATTCACATATTCTGCATGATCATTCTTTTGAATATTTGTTTCCTACTTGCAACTTACACATACACATTAATGCTTGACATGCTGATCTTGTATGGATTTGCTGCTTTTCTTCTCTATTTGAACCCTTGTCACATTTTCCAAGGCATTTTGCTTTAATAAATACACACAAGAACTTAATTTTCAACCCCAACCCCTTTTAACTCACCACAAATGCATAAACCTTTATACACATTCCAGAAATGGAAGTTACCTCTCTCTCTCTCTCTATATATATATATATATATATATATATAGGGAGTTGCTCCAAATGGACAACTTACATTCACAGGCTTTACAGATTCTAAAGTTAGGTTTAATCATTCTGGAAGTGCATGCTAATGTGTTTGTGTACCATCTGTCCTTGCCCTTTCCTGGTTTCCCTCCCATGTGTCAAAAACAGCTTACAAGGTCTCCGTTACGTGATTTTTAGCCTTTAGATAAAGTGCAGTGGCTACTCTTAAATGAATAAAATAAATTGTGCACTGTTATATTTAGTAAGTATTAATGCTGCAGCTACGTGCAAAGGTATTCACGTCTCTCAACATCAAACTGTCATTTGTTTTCACTGAACTGTTGCTCCCCTTTAAATACTAATCATGCTGTTTCTTGTACAAATACCTCAGAGCACATTCTTCAGTTATTTCCTGATTAATTGCTTACAGCATCAAACTTACTGCCGCAAACTGCTGGCACTTGTTGAAAACAATTCTTTTTAGCACTGGAAAATTTACCATGATTTTCATGCTTAAAATTTTCTAGCCTGTTGCTTAGAAAAAAAAATCCCATATGTGCAACATAAATTAAGAACATTAACTTGTACTTCCACCTATATAAAAACAGAGTAAATTACTATATTTTAATTTACATGCAATATATCAGTACACTGTTACATCTCCCCAAGCACGCAAAGATTGTAACATTATATTGTGTATGTCTAGCCTTTATCTTGCTACAGTGTAAACCTCATATATGCATCACAGTTAAAGCAATTTCTTACTTTAACATCACTAGCATAAACAGCAGTCACCAATGAGACCTCCCGATTTCATATTTAAGACGTCTGAGCATACTATTTAGAACTACTTTACAATGTAGCATGCAGTTTACTTCAATGCGTTTATTTTGATAACTAACCAAAACTTTTTCATTACTCACAACTTCATCTTCAGTCTTTTAATTGTCCTTCTAAACATTAATGACAGAGAAGGAATTATGCTGCAGAGGCCTTCCACATGTTTAGCAGAGTCAGCAAAATTCCAGTCTTTTTTTCTTACAAAAGCACACTTCTCGTCTCCAAAATTCATCCTGTGGAAATAATACTTTATAGTTCTTCCATTTATTTCCTATATTCATATTATTGCTGGTCTTCTCCCTCATCATCTTGACCAAACAACACTATCAAGTTCAATGTACTTCTGATTTTTGTTGTCAGCACCTCTGTTGTTCCTGATGTGGAAGCATTTTCCTTTGGAACAATAGAAAAGGTTTTCGTTTGCTGTTTTCAGAAGAATAAGAGGTAGTCCCTTTCATCTTGCTGACTCACTTTTCTGTTGGGTAAACTTTTCTATTCCTCTTTAGTGTATTCTGCATCCTAAAAATGCCTTTGATCCTCCAGGAAAACAATATTCTCAAAATAGCTGGATATAACAACTTGAATTTTACACTTACATCTCAACAAGTCCTGATTGCAAGAATAAACTCACTTTTCTTCTGCCTGGGGTACATTGAATAATCATTTAGTACAAACACTCTGGTGTCCTGAATTTTTAATATTTTTCTTTTCTGCTATTATTTTTGTTAGGCACAGACCTTTCTGTTGGTGTGATTGCAGCTTGCCTGCTTTGGAGCATACACTGGGATTCCTGCTGTGAAGTACCAGTTCAGTTGCTCACTTATACTTTTATAAAACAAATGCAACCAATCCCTTCTCCTTCATCTGGTATAGTAGGAAATCTCAGGTTTTCTCTGTGTGCTCTGTCTTCTCATTTTAACCACTGGTTCAGACACATCATATTCAGCCAGTCTTTCCTTCATTTCAGCCTTTGATTTCTGCTGTTATCCAGTTTTATAAATAGCTACAAAATGTCTTATTTTTTCCTTTTTTGTGTCATTTGGCTTTATATATACTTCCAGTGTCTCACTCAAACTCCTCTGAATACATTTGATTTAGTTTCCTTTGAATTGCTGAAAGTCATCTCCTGCACTGAAGCTGAAACCTGAACTGCTTTTTGATGAACAGCTGCATGCCTCCTCCCCACCAGAATTGTTTAGGCTTTCTCATTCTTTCTCCAGATTTCTTCCTTGTTGACATTGATAAAGTGTATTGACTAACCACTAACTGAATTTTACCTAAATTGATAGTTATTGTTTTTCGACAGTTTCTGTTTTCACATTGAAGAGTTCTAATCAACTTTTTGATTAGTGTGCAGACATCTTGGAAGTCTTAGATGTTTCCCCCTTGCTTAGCGTTTGTCACTTATCTTCCTCTGTGTACACCATTTTAGAATTACGTGAAATTTCACAATTCATGCTTTTGGAATTTATACTATGCGGTTTTATTTCATACTTGCCTCACTTTTTTGTGTCAGTGGCTGCACAGGTGACATACTCCTTTTTGGTGCAGGAAGATCAAAAAGCTGTTGGTTCTATTTCCAGAAAAAGTGCTTGGATTCATTTCATAATGCTGATACTGCAGTGCAGTGTAAAGAGGAAAACTGCAGTCCTCAGGGTGCCATGCTTTGGATGGGATGTTGAACCTAGGTCCCATTTAACTTTGTTGATGGTAGCCCAAGAGATGCAAGGGATCCCGTGGCACTTATTGAAAAAAGAGTAGGTGTCCTTTATTTATATACAAAAGTAACTCTTATTGACAAAATATTTACAAGTGCACAAATATATATGTGTATATATACACACACACACACACACATATATATATATATATATATATATATATATATATATATATATATATATATATATATATCCCAAGGATATTGCCAATATCCTGGCAGATCCAAATAAATGTCATCTTCACCCCCTAAAGGGCCCATCTCAATACCAAACGATTGTCAAATTCCAGTAATCATCGCCACACAGGTAAAAAACGCACTCTCCAAAGCTAAGAATACAGCATCCATGCGACATCCCGGGCTGTGTACATAATGAACTACAAAATGAAGTGGCACCTCACCTAAGTGTCATGTTTAATCATAGCCTCACCTCAGGCTTTGTGCCCAGTGAGTGGCACACAACTACAGTTATCCCACTCCACAAGGGGGGATCCCCCTTGGATCCCGGGAACTATCATCCCATCAGTCTGACGATCCTGATCTGCAAAGACATGGAGCGCATTATCATGGAACTTATAAACAAAGACATTGGCAACCATCAAACACTGGACCCCACTCAGTTTGGTTTCGTGAAGGGCTGATGTTGTCTCCTCAACCTGATTGACTTCTTCGAATCAGTCTCCAGAGCCGTGGACAAGGGTAGAGCGGTCCACACAGCCTATCTGGACCTCGCCAAGGCCTTCGACACTATTCCTCACTCTGGAATCATAGATAAACTTACTAAGCTGGGCATTAATCCCTACATCACTCAATGGGTTGCCAACTGGCTTACTGACAGAACCCACACTGTAAAAGTAGCCCACTCCAAAGCCAGCTCCAGACAAGTGACGAGTGGAGTACGTCAGGGTTCAGTCCTGGGACCGGTCTTGTATGGCATCTACTGTTCTGAAGTACAGGCCAACGCTAAGGGACTCTGGCTAACAAAGTTCGCAGATGACTGCAAACTGGGAACCAGTATCGAATCCCCAAATTATGTGGATATTCTACAAAAGGGCTTTATAGAAACATATGCTTGGTCCCAGAGCCATGGGCTCAAGTTCAATGCCAAGAAATGTATAGTTATCCCCTTTGGGAAAAAACATGTACCCATGAATTACCACATAAGTGGCAGTACACTAAACACCAAAAATATAAGGGACTTAGGGACACAGGTGGACAGTAGTCTCACCTTCGATAACCACGTCGTCACAACAGTCAGGAAATCCTTCTATGTGGCATATCTCATCACTAAGGGCTTTTCATCCAGAAAAAAGGAGGTCATTGTTCCACTGTACTCATCACTCATTAGACCCATTATAGAGTACAATGCTCCGTTTGGTATGTACCTCACAAGACATCTGCAACAGTTGGAAAGGCTGCAGAAATACCTCACTAAAAGAATCACAGGCCTAAACCAGATGCCCTATGCTGACCATCTAAAAAAAACTCCAGTTATACTCTCACATATCGTCTACTCAGAGGTGATCTCTGCTTAACATACAAGGCCATGTCAAACCCAGAGCTGTTGGACATGCTACACTTAAAGAAATCCCAATCCCTCAAAGCCACATGCTCCAGGGATCTAAACCTGGTCATCACAATGAACAAAACATGCTGGAGGGATAGGTTTCTGTCCCAGAGACTCCCCATACTCTGGAATAGACTGCCCATACATGTCAAGCAGAGTGCCTCTTTGGCCCTCTTCAAAAGGAACCTTGACGATTGGATGGGAGATAGGAAATTCACCCCAGGGATCACATCATTTGCCCTGCTAGACAGGGGACCAGGGAAGTAAATATTCTAGAAAGAAATAGCCAGGGATTATGGCTAGGCTTGTATAGGCCCTAGGGCCGATAGTCTAGTACCAACCTATGAACGTTGTGTATATATGAGTCTGCCTTCTTTTAACAAAGTTACATTTTACCCAGCCCCACTTCTCTGAAGCTGCATTACACCGAAAGCACAGACTGCCATCCTTTCCTTGTGAAAGGAACCACTTGGCCACCATGGGAATAAACCTAAACGGATCAAAAGTAAACCCACCAAAGAGGGGTCCCCCCCCTACTTAAATATGCCAACCCCGAGATCTCACTACACTGAAGAGAGGGCTGAGTTCACCATGGTGGCCAAGTGGTTCCTTTCACAGGGAAAGTATTTCAGCAGTTTGTGCTTTCGGTGGAATGCAGCTTTGGAAAAGTGTGGTCAGGTAAGTAACGTTTAACGAAATATAATTTCATTAAAAGAAGATAGACCCATATTGTGTGTGTGTGTGTGTGTGTATATATATATATATATATATATACACACACACACACACACACACACACACACACACACACACCATACTAAATGTTCATCCCTGAAAGAATCCCACTCCTTTTTCCATAACCAATATCTGATTTTACTTAATATTGTTGCTAACATACATTTAACATTAAACGTATTTTAATTTATTTTTTCATTCCATATAACCCATATAAGATAAAATAACTATCTGTTCTTTTAACATATTTATTTCTATTCTGGTAATATCCATGTTTATTTTATCCACTTCATTTATATCTTCAAAAAATCTTCTTTACATGTTTTTCCTCATAATTTTTTTACTCTTTTTTTTTTTACATTTCAAAAACACATGTTCCGTACTTTCTTCTTCTTGACAATGTAAACATATTCTGTATGTTTTATTCGTATGTGGCATATTTCCTTTTACAGCCATTTTATCTATCACCAGTCTCCACAAAAAAATCTTGATCTTCTACTTTCTCATTACACCATTTGCTTCTTATTTTTATAGCTTTTATTTTTTATCTGTTAGATTTTTTTTCATGGTGTTACATAGTAATGTTTTATCATTACATTATTATATTTATTTTTCTATATCACCAATTTTTATTTTCCACAATAATAGTTTTTTCTTGGTAATATTTTATTTCCACATTTATATACCTTTTTTCTCTTTTGCTCTTTTTTACCATACCCCCAAATTTGTCATATTTATATTTATGCAGTTTTACTACTAAACTCTCATCTTTTTCATTTATCAGTTTTAACACTTTGTATAAATTTAATGATGTAGCATATACCACTGGATTATTTAACCCTAAACCTCTCCCCTCCTTTGTTTAGGTGCAAAACTCCTTAATATACTGGGTTTAATTTAGAACCCCATATAATTGAAAAAAATATCTGCAATAATTCCTTTTCAAATACTATTGGCAACATAAATACACTTGCTAAGTATGCTGCATTTCTCAACTGTATTGAATTTATCAAATAAGCCTTTTTTTCTGAATGATAATTTATATATTCTCCAGAAGAGATAGCATTGTTTTATTTCTTGTGGTGTTTTCCCCATTTAATTCTGCTTACATCTTTATTCCCAAATTTTATACCTAACACAGAAATTTCATTCATTATAAAATGTATATCCCTTATCTTTACTACATCACCTAAACCTTTACTTTTCTCTTTATTTAAAGCCATCCCTATCATCTCTAGACACTCATTTGTACAAAATATTTATTTTAAACAAATTCTTTTTGCTGTTATTATAATGCCATCTGCATATGTTAACAGAACTGGAATTCTTAACCCTTCAGATGTTAAATACCCTGCCTCTTTAATTTTGTAATTTATTTCACATATTGTAACATTCATAACTAATGCAGACAGTATACAACTCATTGGACATCCTTGTCGTACACCACTCTTCATATGTACCTCTTGGTTTAACCAGCCATTTACAAGTATTTTTTGCTTTATTATTAATATTTGCTGATGTCATGTCTAGTTGTGTCAAATGCCTTAATAAGGTCCTCTATCATGATTTAATTTCTTTACAGTTCATAATGTCCACAATTTCTCTATCATTAATGATTCTTGACAACCCATCCCCTTTATACTAAATGTGGTAGTTCAAATAATATTTTTCATTTTAGTTTCATAAAGATCTTACAGTCGTTATTATTCAATACTATTGGTCTCCATTTTTATAATTGTCTTCTATCTTCCGTCTTCTGTATGAATTTAAGTATTCCACTACAAGTAATTATTTATGCATAAAACTTTCATTTAACCATTCATTCAAAATCTTTAAAAAAATATATATTTTTTGCCAATCGCTTAAGTTTTTATACATTTCATCCCCTATTCCATCTGGATCTGCAACTGAATCTATATTTACTTGTCCTAATACTTTATCTAGTTCATTTATAGAAATCTCCTTTTCCAATGCTTTATTCTCTTTTTCTGTTAACTTTTTTTTTTTTTTTTTTTTACTGTCCATGTTTTTCACTGCCTTCTTTTTTTCTTTAAACATTTGCTGTACATATTTTACTACACTATTCATAATCTTTTCCTGAAGGGTGGCTGCAGTGGTTAGCATTGCCGCCTCACAGCAAGAGGTTCTCCGGTTCGATCCTTGGCTGCGGTGCCTTCTGTGCGGAGTCTGCATGTCCTCCCTGTGGTCACGTGGGTTTCCTCCGGGTGCTCCAGTTTCTTCCCACATCCCAAAGACATGCTGTAGGTGGATTGGATACTGTAAATTGGCCCTAAGTGTGAGTGCGTGCATGTGTGTACCTTCCACCTGGTGGCTGGCAACTCAACACCATAAAACTCCACTGCCAATCTTGAGTGGACAGGTGATCTGCTGTGGCGACCCCTAACCGGGAAAAGCCGAAAGAAGAAGATTCATAATCTTTTCCTGAGTTCATTCTATTTCTGCTTTTACATTTTTATTTCTGTCATTACACTACCATCTTCCTTTACTAATCTGTTTAAGTAACTCGATACTACTACTTTTCCTTGTAAAATATCTTTGCTTATATAATTTGTTTTATTTGTCAGAGAACTTTGTCATTTGTTCTAAATCTTCGTATGCATCATTATATGTTCTTTTATATTTTTCTTTCTCACATCATATTGTCACTGTTAAAAACATTTTTTTATATTTTTCCTTAATCATCATCCACCATTTAGACCAATGTTTATAAAGCGATTTTATAGTAATATATTTCCATAACTGTATTACTGATCTCTTTCCTTCTTCATTCCATACTTTCTCATTTATCCTTTTAACTCCTTTGCCTATTTTTCATACATTCCTTGTTTTCCTTTATCTCTAGGCTTATTGCAAGATGATGAGAAAATCCTGTTTCAGCTACCTCTGCTTCTCCTATAGCTAAAATTCTGTTACTATAAAATAATCTGTTTCAGTTCTACACATACCCCTTTTGTAGCTCCATGAATTTTTGTCCAGACTTTTAACTTATCACATCGTATAGCTTCTAACATGCTTCTTACATCATTTCCTTTCTTTTTGTGCTTGCCTTTTAAATCACAATGAAAGTCTGCTGTTATTGTAATATTCATATGTATCACTATATAGTCTAAATCTGATGAAATAAGCTTCTCCTTTATTCACAATTAGTGTAAGCATATCATTTTATAATTCTATGTACTTGTTCTTTTCATTTTAAATTTGCAGTGGTTAATCTTCCCTTTTTTGCTAAAGTTGCATCTAATATCGTTACTGTATTTCTACAGAATATGGCTATTCCAGAACATCTCTCATTTCCCAAATTCCAGATTCTTTCCTCCCCATGGTTTCTCTGTTTGTAATCTTTCTTCATTTGTTAAAAGTCATGTCCCCGTTACTGTTATTTTCATTTTTGCAATCAATCCATATATTAGAAGTAATATAATTACTTCTGCATCACATGTATTATACCACTCCAAAATTCCTGTTTTTCGTACAATATTCTTAGTACTATTCACATTTACAGAACGCACTCTAAAATTTTAATTTTCCGTTTTCTTTAAATTCATGGTTTCATAAGTTCATAGCGAATTACTAGGCTAGCTTTCTTCAAAGTCTGTTTTTAAGCCTAACCAACTTTCTTCCCAAAGATGAAAATCAGATACCTTTTATCTGAGTAAAACACCTTAACCATTGTACCATCCCCATTCTTTAGTTGAATCTATTCTTTTTCATCCATTTCCTTTCTTTTTTTCTTTTGTACTTATCCCTTTAAACTTTTTAAATTTTGTTTCTTTGTCTTTTACCAATAGAATTCTTTTTTTTTTTTCATTTTGCTACCTCCCAGTTTGTCTTCATCACTTATTTCAGAACTTTCTTCTGTTGTCATTATTTTTTTCTCATCTAATTTTTCTTCTGTTTCTACCACTACTAAAATTTCTTCTGATTGTTCATTTTCTTCCCCCTTACTGTTATTTTCATTTTTGCAATCAATCCATAAATGTCCAATTTTGTTACATTTATAACATTTCAATTCACATTTTTTGCATCATGCCCCATTTCCCCACAAATATAGCATTTTTTGTTAAAGTTAGTTATCAAATATCCTTCTTTTGCATAAAAAACATGTTTTGGGTTGTCCCCAGTATTTTACAACATGCCTAGTCCCCTCCGCATTTATCATACTTGGTATATGTATTTTATTTTCTATTTTAACACAATATTACAATCCCAGCCACCAATCCATAAACCCCTTGTGCCATAAACTTTTACAATGTCTAGTACTACTTTACATAAAGCTTTCAAATTTCCTTTCAAAGTCTCTCTTTCTATCTCTGTTCAAAATTGTACATGAATCTTCTTTTCTGTTTCCATGTTAAATGCTTTTATCACATAAATATTCCATGGGTTACAGTCTGTCTTTTTTTCATATTCTCTAAGAAAATTTTCCATTGTAAAAACAGCCTCAGTTATAATGTCACAAAATGTCTCTTTGTTAATAAGAATAACTGCTCCTGTCATGTGCTTTAATACCCAAAGGAGTTATTAAATTGTCCCATACTTCATACCTGTCCATTTCTTTGTCTTCTTTAATTTGAATCCTTACCACGTACTTCTATTTTTCATTTTCCTCTGCCTTCTTTTCTGCTACTCCACTTATGCCTTATTTTACTTTCTCTGCATATGCCTTTTTTTTCCATCTTACCACTATTCTTCATGATTGTCTCTGCATCCTTCTTTTGAATTTTCTCCATAATGTCCCCCCAGGAAACGCCTCTTTCATTTTCTGGCTCACTCTGCACCACCATTTCTTTAAGTAATTCATCCTGCAACCCTCCCGACTGGAGGGTTGTAATTGTACATCCACCATATGCTGACTCATCTCCATCAAACAGGTTTATTTTAAACATTTCCTCAGAATCCTGCACACATTCTCTGGTCTCGATGTTTGCTTTGTCCTTCATTTCTTTCACCACTCTGTCATCTCCTTCTCTCTCCCTCTGCTTCCCTGTTTTTCTGGGCCACCTCTATGCCTGTAATAGAAACAGGTAGTGCTCCTCCAAAATGGGTCCCACTCATGACAGTGTGTATAGGTGACATTCCCCCAGTGCCCTGGCCAATTATCCCCTATTTAGTCTGAATATCACCTCAGGTGTCCGCCAAAAAGAGGACACTGACCTAGTGGGACTAACCCAGTAAACAAAAAGTAAAATAAAATACTTTCAAGACTCTGACTCAATAAAAATACATTGCAATATATTTTAGCCTTGTCCCTTTTAATGTGTACTGTCAGTCATAGCTGAATCAACATCTCAAAGTAAAATTTAAGAAAATGTGATAATACTAAAATCTGAAGAGAGCATCATTAGAGGCAAGGTTCCCTGCAGCTGTCTTAGTCTTCAGAAAAAAAATCTCTTTAAGTACTTTCTGTTGCTGAAGATGAAGTAGAAATAAGTCATTGCATGACAGTGGCACAAAACAGACTGACGGTGGAAAAACGTTTTTAAGATTTTGTCAGTATATTTTGAAAGTAAACAGCAGTTGTGAAGATTACCATTCTAAGTGAGTAGATGGAATGAGCAAAAGGGATTGTCAGTATAATCTGTGGACAACAGTGTACACATGAAAAAGAGAAAAAACTCCCAAAACAAAATCATTTCAATAAGGCTGGCTAGAATCAGGCCATTCTGGGGTCAGATAAGTGACAACAGTACTACCACCACCACTTCTGCTGGTACTACTCATAGTACTGCTGGGCCATTACTACTGTATTAAACATCGAGATAAGGATTATATACATTTTTTCAGTTTCTGGCCATGGTGGTCCTTCAAGATGACTTAAACCTCTCAGATAGTCGGGTCAGCTGTCCATGTTTGTTAGTTAAGGAAAATGAGATAATCTGCCACTGAACAAATCTCTTTTGCCTCAGTAATTTTGTTTTATTTTGTCAAATACAATCAGCTATTACTGGAAGGGTTAGGACCGTCATCTACTAGATCACTGAACAAATTTGAAAGGCTGCTGCTTGGACATTCATTCCCACATTCTCTGAGCATCACATATTAGATGTCCAGGAGCAGGATTAGTCATGCACTGCACCTTGTAGACCATTCAGGGTTTCTAGGAGCAGAGGGCATACTGCCTGGGTCTCCCTTTGTCATGTTATGGTTCTGCAGCCGGGATCCTTACCATGAGCATAATACTGCAGTACAAATATGCTGAAAAATAACATTAGGTATCTGAGTAATAGGATCATTGCTGCAAGACAGTTTTTCCTGTCTCCCTGATCCTGCACATTTTTTCTTTTATATTGTTAATTGTACTAATTTGTTTTCTTGCACTTCAAAAATAAACCCATAGTACGGCTGCATTTCTTTATTACTTTCCATTTCATTTCCTTGTACATTTTGAGTGCTTTTACTTTTAGTGGTTTAGGCTATTTTAGTGCTGCCCGGGAGCATTTGTTGATACTCTCTCCATGCTGCTTCCTTTACAACAAGCCAAAAAAGGAAGAGAGTGTTGTATACAGTACAGTTTAATTTATTACAAGATTTCTTCTCGCAGCCATGATTTGAGACTGCATTCCTGTGCCACTAGGATGTCTGACTGCTAAAAACAATCAGGTCCAGAGACTAATGTCTGCTCACAGGTAATTCTCAGACTGTTGTGTAAATGATATTTCAATTGAAAATCTAGAGGTTTGATGAACATAGTCACACAACTGTACTTTCTTTGCTGAGTAGTCTCATCCAGTAATTTGTTTTTTTTCTTTTTACTTAAAATAGTGTTTATAGTTGTGATTTATCAGTTGCTCTTGTAAGATAAAATGTGATGTTTTCGCTTTCCAGGCATCAATTAGATGTCTGTATTTCTTTGTGTTCTTGTTAAAATTATTTTGATGCTCCATGTAGCCTCCTTCTACATGATATGGCTATCACAATTCAGGAGACCTTTATAGGTATAGATAGATAGATGTCTCATTTTGGCAGTAATTACAGGTAAGCATTGAGTCTTGTTAAACTCTGCTGCACAGGTATGGGCAGTAGGGATCTTCAATGCATGTCATTCTTACTTGTTTGGAGCATCAGGTTGTAGGTTAGCCTCTCAGATATTGCTGTTAAATATAATATGAATGATTCCTAAGGAATCTGTCTGTTCTTCTGGTATAATTTTTTGCTGATTTTTAGGTGTAACAATGTGTCCATTCTTCTTCTATCTGTTGTTAAAGTTGAAAGTTAATTGATTTCCCTTTTCCTGATAGATGTTGGAAATACTTGAAATATTTGTAAGAGACAGATGCTACTCCTATCTCAAAATGGATGGATCTACGACAATTGGATCACGACAGCCCCTGGTTAATAAATATAATGAAGTAAGTGCACTGAAAAGTTTGAGGCATAGAGTCAGCACTTTCTGGTATATTATGCATACAGTTAGATGTCATTTTAAAGTGTCATTTGAGTTTTTATACAGGATTAAGCCTGTAAGCTGCTTACCAGCTGCTTTGTGTGGTCCATGGTTTTATTCCCTCAGTTTCCATTTGCCCAAGTGTGTGACTGAGCAGGTCAGTTTACCTAGACAATGTTCCTGGTCAGAATCTGGAAAAGATCCATGTGGATCATTGCTCTACCCTAGTTAATAAATATATATATATATATATATATATATATATATATATATATATATATATTTTTTTTTTTTTTTTCCTCCTTTCTTCTCTGGCCCCACTACCTACCTGAGCCACCTCTAAGTACTTGGCACCCCCCCCCCCCCATTGCCAGCAACAGGCCATTTCCCAGTTGGAGGATAAACTTGTACATTACAGGTCTCATTTTGTCAACTTTTTATGTAAGAGACATGCGCACAGTACACACTTCCACACATTAATTTTATTCATCAACCTGATTCTTCATTGAACTATTTTTTCTTCCTTTACATTTTCTAACTTACTTTTTGACATTTAATTGAGGTCAAGCAATATCATTATTATCCGTCATTGAGGTCAAGCAATATCATTATTATCCGTCATTGAGGTCAAGCAATATCATTATTATCCGACTGTTCCTTACCAACACAAAGGGAAAGCATCTGTCATTGGCATGCTTAAACATTTCTTTCTCGGTCATTTAATATTTTATTGGCAGATTAAAACATTTTCTAGTACCTAGTTTACTTGCTACATTCTGATATGCATATACCACTTAGTTATTTACTGACACTGTTATTTTCAGTTCAGTTCTGATACTCGCAGACAGTAATGCTTTAGTTATTTGTCAATATTAATATAGTTAAATGAGTTTTAGCACTAAAGGCAGAAAGTCATACAGATAGAAAAAAACTGAAACACAAAAGCTGAAATCTCAGAAAAGTTAAAAATGTTGGTCTTAAACAGTGTTGCAGTAGAAGAAAGAGTGGGGGGATACAAGCCCCATGCACCCATTTATTGTTAGTGCAAGATCACAGTACATCGGAGAAATACTATGCACATTGTGTTCAAAACAAAATTTGAGTTTACTGTGATGTAGTGTAACTGCAGAGTGAGTATAGTCAACTAGGGGGCTTGTCCCCTACATAGAACTGCATAAAGAGCTTGACTCCTTACATTAACAGTTTTATTATGCTGCCAAGATTGGTGATTTAGGCTTTTGTGTTCTCTTGCTTTTGTTATCCATCATTCATGATTCTGTATTTGAATACTCAGGCATCTGAAGTGGAATTGTTTACATAAACCAGTGAAAATTCCAGTCTAACTTTATATTCTTTTTTTTTTTTCAGGACACTTCTATTTTTATTTTTTTATTAACTACTAAGGTTGGTGGATTAGGGGTAAACCTGACAGGAGCAAACAGAGTCATTATATATGATCCAGACTGGAACCCTAGCACTGACACGCAGGTGAGAAATGACTGACATTAGCAGCTATAACATTCTGTAAAATTTTCATTTGAGAGCTTTTTCCCCAAACCCTGTCTTTAATTTTTTATTGAGTGGGTGAAGTAAACCCTCAAATCAGAAAAATAGAAAGTCATATTCAATGTGTATTTCCCTGTAAAACAGTATGTTATGATAAATCTGATGACATAAGTGGCTTCTGCTGTTTTCTGCACAAACACATTTTACAAAATCACAGACAGTGCTAAACTTACTCAGTTGGTTTTCATTGATCCGCTAATTAGATTAGTGAAAACAAAATTTTTGTTGAAGTTCCTAAATACTGGTTACACTGCTGAAATTTTTTGCTGGTTCTCCAGCTGCCTGGCAGAACTATGATCATCAATGCCAAATTCTTAATCTCAGTGATTATCAGCTCTGGTAGCTTGGGGATCATACCAGATCCACAACTAGTTTTCCTTTACAGCAATACATTCCCTCTAGCAGTGCCTCTTTGGCTTTACACAGATTACTTTAGCAGTAAGAGCATCCAGTAAATGCACAACATTTGTCTAAATGTAAATTATGTAATTCTGTACATAATTGTCATCCAAACATGTAACACTGTGACAGAAAGCTATGATGGTATGTTCTGACATGTATCTGTCTGTTCATTGTCTTTGAACAGTAGCCTTTTTTAGGGATTGTTCTTTGACCCAGAGTTTCCAGACAATAGTTAAAACTTCCTTGATTGTCTGGATGAGTTGCTGCTCAGCACCTAACAAAGTAGACATACCTTGAAAGACAGAATCAAGGATACTTTTTCATAAGGTCAGTTTGCTTCCTCAGGAGTTCTTATAAAACTCAAAGTCTCTTGGCATCTCACTGGTACCAGAAGCAGATACTTTTCAGGAGTTAATGTGCCTTTTCTCATGTCTTGTCTTTGTATTTGCAGTTGAGTTACTCCGTAATTAGTTTTGGCTAAATTGTCTGTTACTAGTTCTATTTGTATTTACAGTTGAGTTACTCAGTAATTAGTTTTGGCTAAATTGTCTGTTACTGGTTATTTCACTCTGTTTAATTTACAGTGTTCTGCAAGCTTTGTTATATGTAAATAATTACTCTGTTTAGGGATTTTTTTTAAATGACACATATATTATCGTATGCTAAACTCGAAGCATGAATTTGTTAGTTTGGACCATCTTGCCCTAGTTGCCAACTCATAGTCTCATTCCTTCCCCATCCTCTCAGGTCCTCTCTAGCCATTGTGACCATGTTACACAGCTTTTCTCTTATGCACTGACAGTGCTGTTATCCTGATTGACTTGACATTCTACTGTACTCTCTGCAAATGGCATAACTTAAGCATCCCATGGGTTGCACAGTAGTAAACCCCAGTCACCCCCTCTCCTCAAAGACAAGCTTCCTCCTTAATTTCCACCCTTACTTATTAGATTGTTTTAATAAGTATGTGCAAACAAGTGCAGTCTTATGCATACTGCATGCAATTTTTGTTACCATAATAATGCAACACATCTGTCAAGGGGACTGCTGCTCTCTGAAACCCAGTAGCTGGGTGCAGGGGGAAATATCCTCCTTGCTGTAATCAAACATTGCTAACAATGAACAACAGAAATAAGAAACATTTTCATTGTACCATTTATGTGGCTTTGATATTACAATGGCATGATGCTACATGTATTTTTCATAAATAACTGGCTGAGTTTACATGGCTGCCAATTGGCCATTGTCAGTCACCTGAAGACTGCAAACCTGCATGAAAAAAGATATGGGATTCTTAAAGTAAGTTATATCCCACAGCTGTCCTCTTGTTAGCTATCAAGCACAGTGCCGTGCAGCCACACAATTTGCTCAGGGGGCTTCATAACTCATCTTGGCTGGCTAACATTGTCACGATCCCTGTGTCTGCAGCTGTAGTTCTGGGAGTCCCAACACGCACATGCACGCACACACGCACACACACACAGACACAAGCTTATTTTACATATGGTAAGTTTTTGTTGCTTACTGTTAGTTTCCAAGTGCTTTGAGCTATATCTTTGCACCCTGATGTACAAAAAAAAGAAAGTTTAAGTATTTCCTGGTGAGTGCAGGCTACAGCAAAAAAAAAAAAAAAAACAAAAAAACATAGGCATAAGCTTCATAATCTCAGTATTTTAAAGAATTGTCTGAATGTAAATGCTACTTTTTCCTTTATGGAAGCAATGCCATTGCTAAAGTGATGCAGAGTTTGGCAGGTAGTGCAAAAGATTAAGGCTGTGAGTTGTTAAGCTGCTTCCTGTTGTACGGGCTTTGATTCCCTTAGCATTCATTTGCCTACAATGTGACCTTGAGCAAGACACTTAATCAGATAATGCTCTGGGGCAGTTGGGAAATTGGGCAAGGTGCCTCAATGGTGTCCTGACAGCTTGTCTTTTAACTACCTATGCACATAAGCATGTTAATAGCCAAACTATGTCTAGGTAATTTGCTTAAGAAAAGTTTGCTGAAATTTGTTTTAATGTTACGGTGTGTTTATTTAGTAAGAACAGACCTGCCTCTTCATTGTATTCAGTGGAGTGATGGTGAAAATTTTGTTAAAGGGAAAATAGTGTACCTCCAGCAGATTTCAGTCTTGTTTCTGCTGCAAACAGTGGCATGGGTTTTTTCAGTGTAATTCCATCACTGAGACTAAAGAAAGGCAAATATAAGTTAGCTAAAGCGGTTTCTTCTGAAACTTCTTCTAACACCAGATATCCTCCTTTATGTAGTAAAGTAGAGGTTCTGAGAAATACAATTTTTGTGCACCATGATGTGGATCCTATGAGTTTTAAGTGTTTAGATGTAGATTGCAATATATTTCCTAGGTTTAAAAAAGGGTTGAAATCCCTTTCCTAGAAACATGAACAGATTGGATCAGCTGCTGTAAAAAAAAAAAAATGTCAGTTACCTCCAGTCATCCGAAGATTCTAATTCTAACCCTGTGGTGTATTTACTAAGCAAAAAAACAAAATACTAGACAGAGAAGGGCAAGACTGCTGATAGTGGACAACACAAATTTATTTAATTAGTTGCAAATGCCCTACTGTAACCAGCCTCATTCGAACTAATACAGCCATGTTGGTTAAAAAAGTCAGTACCCGTACCTAGAATAGGCCTATAGATAGTATCTCTACCATGTGTGACTTCTGTTCTAATTGTATCTGTTAGTTCACCAGGGCAACCCCGCTCATTGCGTGAAAGCGCTTGTTCCTGTTTTACTTTTCTACTAAATGTTATCTGAACTATATCGTGGTGGTTTCAAGCAATTTCTTCAGTACATGGAACATTTGTTGTAGCACATTACATTCATAAACATAATCAGAATCATCGGAGGTCATGCGACAAATGCGTACAAACTGACCTTTGATGATACCTTTTTTTTCTGATAAAAAGGATGTGTACTGTCAAAACTGATGTAGGTATTAGAAAAAGTAGGTTTTCTGAAATTTACAGATTTGAAACCTGAGTCAGTTTTCTGTAATGTAACATCTAGATAATGAATAATAGATGAATCAACATGGTAGGTAAACTTAAAGATGTCAGTACTTTGGCTGAGGGAAGAAATAAAATCTTTCAAAAGATTTTCACCCCCAAGCCAGAAAATACAAATGTCGTCCAGAAACCTGGAGTAAAAATTCCAATGTTGGGAGAAAGCACAGAGATGTACAAATTTGTCTTCCCACACAGATACAATAATATCTGCAAAAGTTGGGGCACAGCTAGCTCCCATGGCAACTTCTGATTCTTGATGATAAAATTCTCCCTCAAAGAATAGAAAATTATTCTTCAGAACAGTTCCGCCAGTTCATTACACAGAAAAATACCATTGTCAGTAACCCCTGGTCTACTCCTTAGTGCTTTCTTAAGCCAAATCAAACCTAGATGGTGTGGAATGACTGAAAACAAGTCAACCACATCAATGGTAGTAAATAGAAGGTCAGGTACTAACAATTCCGGTTTGATCTTGCTCAAGAATTCCCATGAATCTTTAAGAATATGAAGTTCACCACCCCAAAGAAATTTCAATTTCCAGTCCAGGTATTTGGCTGTGGGGGAGATTTTTGCTCCTTCTGATGCTACAATGGGTCTAAGTGGGGAATCTTCCACACACTTATGCACTTTAGGTATCCCAAAGATAGAGGGTACACGAGGATGGGGTTGAAGCAAATATTGATAAGTGTTGTAATCAAACAGATCTTTTAATGCTAAGTCGATCTTCTTATATGAAATGTTGATTTCATTAATAGAAACCTTACTATATCTGGATGAATCATGGAGGAAGGTATGCATTTTGCTTTCATAAAGAATTTTATCCATAATGACTAACCCCCCCCCCCCACCTTTATCAGGTTCCATGACACGAATGTTAGAATTAGAACGTAAGGTGTCTAATAATTTTCTATCTCTTTCGTCAAGATTGGAAAACGTTTTGAAGTATCTCCAAATGGATAGGCCATTGCATTCACTTCTGCTATAAGCACCATGGAAAACCTATCCCACAGGGGATCAGATCCCACTCAACCAGGGCTGCATCTACCCCTACAGCCTTTCTCAGAGGCGTACCTACCAGGGACATCCTAGAAGCTGCTACCTGGAGTTCTGTACATACTTTCACTAAGCATTACCATTTGCCAATTTTCTCTAAATCCAGAGCTGGCTTTGCCACTGCAGTTTTGCAGGGCCTTATAACTGGTCCTAATGCTATCTAAATTCCTCCTCCCATCCTTAGCTTTGTGAATCTACCCAAATGCAATGACTGCAGCAGTGAAACACAAAGAACATAGTACAGTTGTGTACACTTACCATAAATGTAGATGTTCGAGTGTATTCACTGTTGCAGTCCTGTTTACCCTTCCTCCAGTCCCCTGACATTGTTTGACTATACCTCTTTTTCTCCTTTTCAATACTTATAAGCTTTTTGGTGTATTTTCTTTTTTGTTTGAGGTATAACCTTGTATATTTATAGATTTAATTGCTTCCCATTAGGGGGCACCTGATATCTGGGGCAAGAAAAACTGATGTAATGACGTCAGCTACATGTTTTATACCCCTGATGACCTGACGTCACAGAAGAAGAGACAGCAACCGATGCAGGACCCAAGACTTTGTTAATCAGGCTGACTGAGGACTACCTGCAAGCAGATAACCCAAATGTAATGACTGCAACTGTGAATATACTCAAACATCTACATTTATGGTAAGTATACACAACTGTACTTTTCCATCTCTGTAACAATGTGCTTAGCATGCTAATTATTTTTCATTTACATACTCCTTTCTGTATGGTGTAATTATAAGACAAACTTGGCTTTAGGGGGCAGCCTTATCTTGAGAATGCTACTACCAAATTAATATCTCTTCAATTTATATTTATCTTCCACATCAGCGGATGGTAAGAAGCCCCTCAACGGTGCTACTCCAGCAGCCTCTTTAAGGGCAGAGTCCAGGTGCAGTCACCCACTATTCTGAATCAGATATTTAGAAGAGGTCATGAGATGCTTGTTCCAAAGGAATAGTCCTTTGAGTTGCCCTCCAGCCACAGCTCAGTTTTAGCACTTGTGACTAAAGACGGTTTTCCCCAGACCTCTCCCCTGAGTCCACTAGGGTTTAATGGCACAGAGTGAGAAAGCTGGGACCTCATTGATAAGCATTTGTTTGAAGGCTAGTAGGACCTTATTTCAGTAGTTTGGAAGTGAGCAATATGTCCGTGGGAAGTATAGCCTTTTACCAGCTCAGCTCCTTACTCATTGGCTGTGTACAAACACAAGCAAACTGAAACTTGGAGGGTTCACAGGAGCCAAAGGCCATTAGCTCTGAGACAGACAAGAACATTGAAACTGGTGCCCATATAGCTTCCCCAGCCAGTGACCCCTTTTTGTGAGAAAACCTTAAGCTCAAGAACTCTACAGTGGACTAACCTGTACCCCCATTCCTTCCTCCCAGAAAAATCAAACTTTCTGGTGGGGGCGGGGGGGAGAATAGGAACGGTCAGTTATCTCCCATGGTTCACATTATTATGGATACTACTGTATATCTGCAGCTTGGAAGCATGTAGGTACAGCTCTCAGAAAGGCGGATCCCTTATAAACCTCAGGATGATGTTGGGGAAAAAAAAACTTCTGGACTTGAAGAGATTTAGAACCTGACTGCAGTTTCCTCAGTGGACTGCCAAGTGACTTTCTACAGTATTGAGTGTGTTACCATTATAAATGAGGCAGAAGGTTTAGGTTGATGTGGCTGCAGGAATATCTCGGGTAGCTCATCCAGAATGCCTCTTCTGGGGTGAGGTCTTCTTTGACTACCTCTACAAGATTTGACTGACAACTTCCTGAGGAAGAGGCAAGATCCTCTTTGTCATTGACTACCTGTGTGCCTCCCACTTTGGGTCCCCATCCTTCTTTCTGGCTAGGCAAACCCTCAATCCTACTTGCAGATTGAGGAGGGAAGGGTCATCAGATGCTAGTGTTATCCCCCTAATTGTGGGTCAGGGCTTCCAGGAGGATGATGACAGTAGCTCTGTACCTGTACCTGCAGTCTTGACTACTGTCTAGAACTACCCACAGTGTGGGAGTTCTCTGAGTTTGTGGTAGGTTGGAAGGCTATCATGAAAGACCACTGGATTCTCAAACGTATCATGGATAGCCACATTTTAGATATTTTAGGTCCTCCTTGTGAATGGGCTTTCAGAGATCAGGCTGTCTCTACAGTGCTCATGTGACAGATCTAGACTCTGCTGTTCAAAGTGTCCATGGATGTTGTTCCTTATTCAATATTACCTTAGAATTCTATGATTCCTCTGCTACCTTTTATTACTTTTGTGGCAGGTTGAACTCCACCATCCCATCCTGGGCCTCCACAATTTAACAAGCACATCAGATGGTAATGTTGGATTTGATAGTTGCTTTGTGATAAGTTAGTATCTGGGGATTCTCACAGGAGGTTTCTTCAGTTCTTTGTACTTGACTGCCATTTTTTGTTATTTCTAAACACCTTTATGTAATCATTACTTTGGACATAGGCACACATGCTAGGTGAGTACCACTTTCAGTACAGATTGCTGCAATTAATTTGCACACTTATTGTTTACCAAGATGCTAGCCAATGGGGGAATTCTTACATGAGAAGAAACTGCAAGTATTCCCCTACCAGGATGACTGACTTGTGGTAGCCCCGTTGACAGTCTGATAAAGTTCCTGGAGTGGATACTCACGTGGTTGCAGTTTCTGGGATTGGAGTCTCTATAAATTGGGAGGTGTCCTCTCCCAAAAGGTTACCTTCACTGTATAAAGCTGGACATTCCCCAAGACTGATTATTCATGCTCATGAAGTAGACCCCAGAGGTCATGTCTTAGGCATCCTGGCTAAGCTTGCAGCAGAGGAGTACAGGTTTAGACTTTCCTGCATGTTCTTGGCTTGTTGCATCCAATGACATTTAGGGTGCTCTTTGCATGTCTCAGGATATGATAATTGCTGTGGACTTTGAAGTGTCAGTGTATGTAGTTTCCCAATACAACATTTGTTCTGCGGTGTTTAAAACCTTATCCATCACCTCTGACCCCTTTTCTTAACCGTGTAAAACTGAGACAAGGTTGTGTTTCCCACTGCCATTCTCCTTTCTTCATTAGCAAATTATTAGGGAAAATTATGCTGGACTGCAGTTTGATCATGTGCATTAGAGTAAAGCTAAAAATGTCATTAAGAAATGTTTCTGAAGAAGCTCCATAGATAATGATGTAGCCTGCAGATAATTATCTCTCTGGAAAAACGATCTTTTTCAGGCTGTGAGATCTTCAGTTTTATAATAAGTATTTAGCATTAACATTTGTTTTCTGCCCTTCACATAATCTTAAATCCAAATATGAGATCCTTTGGGATCAATTTGTAATCGATTATTTAGGGATCTAGTTATTTTACAACGTTGCAGGAATTCATGAAACTTAATTTTGTAACCGTACCCAAGTTTTTACATCATTATATCTTTTAATTTTATCACTTCATCATATTTTAGGAAACTTTCATGACAGTAAAAATATCTTGATACCAGACATATTGCATGTTCTTCATTCAGCTTCCCTTTTGCCCCTTCCTCTGTGGTAAAGAAAATTGATAAAACAACTACTTAAATTCATATTGCACCTTTGCAAACCTAGGCTTGCATAAACACCAGTTTTCCTGATATTCATTTGTATTATGCCTCAGTGTTTTTTTTTTTTTTGAAAAAAAAAAAGGGATGAATATCGGCCAGTATGGTTGACATAGTCAATGTGTTGATTTCCTGAGCAGTTCAGAGACATTTCTTGATATGTTCAGGTACTTTAGTTACACTGAATAGCTTAATAGTCTCCAATAAGACATTATTGCTCATGGCATTATTTCAATACTGGCTGTGCTTATTCATTTTTGTTTAAACCCATTGCACTATGTAAACGTTGTCAGCCAGATATGATTCTTTGGAATGATGAAATAAAGGGCTTAAGTGTTGTACTGATACTTTTTACCATAACCACTTCTCTCGGTAGGTCATGTTCAAAGAAAAAGTCAGCTACTTGCTAATTGTTGGCTATATATCCATCTGTTAGTTTAGTATGCGAAAGAAAAAAATACAAGTCATACTAGAGTTGTACCAGACTGAAAATAATTTTACTCCTTTTTTTAAATATCTTTATTAAGTTGCCACTTAACACATAGGCAAACATACATTAATATTAAATAAAGCAAACCATTTTAATATTTTCCCATTTAAGTATAATATACACCACATATATTTTCTTTGCTACTGTCATCAGTCCCAACATTTCAAAAAATTGCTGAATTCCTGCCTTCCCTTAAACCTCACTCCTCCTCCGCCTGAACATTATTCTGTATGTATTGTTCACATGATTTCCATTTACATCCATTAATTTGCTCATTCACATTTCTAGAGATACCGCTTCCACTTATTCTAACTCTATTATAATGTTCAATACCTCAAATAAAGTTGGTGTAGACTTTGATTTCCATTTTCAAGTAATTACTTTTGTGGCAGCCAACAGAATTAAACTTAATAAGGCCTCACAATGTCTTGGTAATTCAGATCCTGTATCCCAGTACAAAAGAATAATTTCCTTACTTGCAGCCATTTGCTCACCCAATATTTCTTTTAGAGTACTCTGTAGGGAATTTTTAAAATCTGCAGACTCATTACACTCCCATAACATATGATTTGATGTCAGTTTTCACTTTATCCCTGACTGTGGATTCAGTTCTGTAACTTAGAACCTGCTCAGCTGTTATTCCAGCTTGCACCTTCCAAAAGCTCTTGAGCTTTACCCATAATGCTCTTCTCAGGATTACCTCCGATCTCGTTTGCCGCTTTTAGTGCAAGATACATTTTTCTTGTCGGCTCTCGAGTGAATTCTTTCATTTGAACTGTAAGTCTCATTTTTGTGAAAAACACTTGTCTTGCTCTTTATCTCACTTAGCCAGCTCCTCTACCCCCCCCCCTTTTTTTAAACACTTTTAGTGCTTTCTTAATACCATCATTGGTAGTCCCTTTGTTTTCACTTTCTCTCTATCTACATTTACGGTAATCTTTCAGTACCATCATTGGTACTTTTTCTGTTAACTCCCCTTTACCACTAAGGTAAACCTTCCGTACCATTGTTGGTACATTTCTTTCCAACTAATATTTTTGATATATATATATATATATATATATATATATATATATATATATATATATATATATATAGATGTATATAAAATATGTGTGTGTGTGTGTGTGTATGTATATATATATATATATATATATATATATATATAAAATGTGTGTGTGTGTGTGTATATGTGTATATATATATATATATATATATATATATATTTAAAAAAAAAAGTATTGCTTGCTTTCCCTTTCTTCTGTTTATCTGTGTGTGAGCCTTTTGATATGGCAGACAAAGCTAGAGGGACTTCTGGCTTCAAAAGATGCCAGAAGTGCGATAGAAAGTTGCCTAATTCTGATGGACACACTCTATGTATCTATTGCTTGGCCCCGGTGCATCTTCAAGAAGACTGTGCTATTTGTCATGGCTTCAGTCACCAGGCCCTTGTGGAAAGAAAAAATAAGTTAATTCTAAAGGGACTTTTAAAATCTGATTTTGACGAGGCCATATCTGTTTCCTTAATATCTAAAATTGATGTTAGCTCCCCTTCTTCTTCTTCTTCTTCCTCTTCCAGTAAACATGGAGGATCAAAGTTCAGTTCCAGCAGTTTTATCGGCACCACCTGCTAAGCTGATTAAAACATCCCAGGTTCTTACAGTTTCCTTGGAAACTTCTGTGCCGTCATTGCCAGTTACTGCACCGACTATGTCGGCACCTACAGTTATTTCGGACACAGTACCTTCGGTGACTCCTCAGTCCTTGGTTACATCTGCTTCGGAACCTACAGAATTTTCATTTAAAGATAGGCCCCAAACAAGATACTCCCCATCTATAGACCCTTTTGTAGACCGACCTCCAAGTCCTTTCTTGGAAAGACCTAGATCCCTGTCAATCTTTTTGGTCCATTCCACCAAGATCCTTATGGAGTCTGATGTTATGAGGCTGGTGGACCAGCTCCTGGCAGTAAGGTGGTTAACTACTTCATCGGTTCCTAGCCTCCCTAGCTCTGGAACCTTCCCTGTCTCTTCACCAGTTTTGTTTTCCTCCTCTGACTCCAACTGAGCCTTCAGAGTTCCCGGCTCCGACAATCCCTATTTCGACTGTATTGGTGCCAGTTATATCCTCATCTCTGGCACCAGTTGCTCCACTGAACTCTTCCATTCTATGTGATCCGGCACCTCTCAGATCGAAGCTTTGCTGTTGGTTCCAGGGAGTGTGTATCCACTCCAGGGAGTGTGTATCCACTCCAGTGTTGTCAGAGCCATCTATACTCCTCAAGTGTCGGCTCTATGGTTGCCACCCGTCCCGTTGTCAGCGGGACACTCACAGGTTGCGCTGCCTCATCCCATTGCCCGCTGTGAAAAGTAGTGGGACTTGAAAAGTCCCACTTTTCAATCACACTGAATTACCGTGGAAAAGCCGCAATTACTTCCGGCTTTTCCACGGCAATTCAGTTACGTCACCAACCCGGACCTGCAGGCAAAGCTGCTGCCTGTTAGGTCCAAGTGCTATCATTCGTGCAGCAATTGGCTGCAATTCATGAAAGGGGTGGGGACTGGGGCAGGAAGAGCCCTGCAAAGATCCAAAACAAGTAGTACAAAGCGCCACTCAACTACAAAATCCAAGAAGGTATAGAAATCCAGGAAAGTTTGTTGGCTCACCACAAATCTAATGTATAAAGTTCCACAAGACACGTAGAGCAAACTGGCACAGATAAATAAACACTCCACATTAACGCACTTCTCCCAATACGTTTTCGTCATATAACTGACTTCATCAGATCAACACTCTAACCCCAACCATTCTTAATATATATATACACACACACTAATTGGTTATGTTCATTACTATTCTATAATTAATTTCAATGCAAAAGTACAATATTTGTCTTAATGTTAACCTAATTGAAAGTGGGGAAATTAATGTGTTTTTAACAAGAAGTTTTTAACAGAATTTATTTTTATTTAAAATGGTTTAAATGTTTTAAATTCAAATTTTATTGATTGACAATTTACCAGTTGCCTTATTTGACCAATTAGTGTGTGTGTATATATATATATTAAGAATGGTTGGGGTTAGAGTGTTGATCTGATGAAGTCAGTTATATGACGAAATTGTATTGGGAGAAGTGCGTTAATGTGGAGTGTTTATTTATCTGTGCCAGTTTGCTCTACATGTCTTGTGGAACTTTATACATTAAATTTGTGGTGAGCCAACAAACTTTCCTGGATTTCTATACCTTCTTGGGCCCTGCAAAGATCGCGACTGTAGGAGCGCTTTGTTTTAAGCACTTCTACAGCCGCTAAAAAAAAAAAGAGAGATTTTTTTTCTAACGAGCCAGTCAGCCATCCATCCATTCATCTAGCCAGCCATCCATCCATTCATTCAACCAACCAGCCATCCATTCATTCAACCAGCCAGCCAGCCAGCCATTCGTCCAACCAGCCAGCCCATCCATTCATGCAGCCAGCCAGTCAGCCATGCATCCCTTCATGCAGCCAGCCAGTCAGCCATGCATCCCTTCATGCAGCCAGCCAGCCATTCTTCCATCCAGCCAGCCAGCCATCCAGCCAGCCAGCCATCCATCCATCCAGCCATCCATCCATCCAGCCATCCATCCATCCATCCATCCATGCAGCCAGCCATCCATCCAGTCATTCATCCATCCAGCTGCTACTCCCACCAACCAGCTAGCCACTCCAGCAGCCAGCTAGCTAGCAGCCATCCGTCGTACCCATAACAGCATCTCCTTCACAGCTGCTGTGGTGACATCATGGTAGAGGATGTGGCCAGTGTCATATTGGCCACACCCCCATGTCCCACTTTGGCTTGGTGAAAAGGTGGCAACCCTAGTCGGCACATGTGAGCTTGACTTCGGCTTTGGGGTGGCTTCCTGTGTGCGGGGTGGTGCTACAGTTCTGAGGGAGTCTGTCTCCTGTTCCAGGCTCCCATCTTAGGGGGGGCTGCTTTCCAGCCCATTGAGACGGCCTTGTCCTCTGTGGGCTTGCAGTCAATACCACTTTTGTCGGGCCAACATCCCAGTCCTTCCCCTCGCCAAGAGCTACCACCAGCCTCTGACCTGGGACAGCGGACACAGAAACCTCAGGAGTCAACCGTGGTGGTGATGTCCTCTCCAGACACCTCCCCGGCCAGTCCCACCAAGGAGGTGTCCCTGAAGAGAAAGTGCAAGAGGAAGCACTTGGACTCCCAATGAAGGGGAAGGTTCCCCAAGGACACCTCCAGAAGATGTCTCATTTGGAGACATATTAGAGATTCTGAAGCGAAGGGGCGGCTGGACTTCCCAACAGCCTTCATCAGAGGAATCTGTATACCTGCAGGTGTTTCATGCCAAACCATCTACTTCTTGTATCTTTCCACTTGCTGATGACCTGATTAAACTAATTGCACAGCAGGCTTGGGAGAGATACCCGATTCCATTGAAACAATCCCAAAGAGACCGGACCGTATTTTGCCATCTCCTGAAGATCACCAACATTAGGCTAAAGGGATACCAGTAGATGCCATTGTGGTTGCAGCAGCCATAAGAAAGGAACTTGCTGATGAAACTCCAACTATCCAGCCTCCTAACAAAGAGTCTATGATGATGGATAGATTCGTGAAGCAAGTATATGCTTCATTGACCTTTGCTGTTAGGTCCTTGAATTTCATGACACATTTTATGAGACTACAGAGACCTGATGAAGAAAGTATCAGATACTGTCACAGGAGTCATAGCTGAGGGAGTGCAGGATAAAGTAGCTTCCCAGCTGGCAATCCTTGAATCCATAAGTAATTTGTCCATAAGGATCATTGCACACGCAGCAGAAGGGAAGACTAGGGCAGCAGATTCTGGCGTAGCCTGAGGAGACATGCCTGAATGCGCTTATGTGAGTTTGTGGACCCATTCAAGTCTTCTTTCGTCAATGCTCCTTTTGACGGAACATCCCTTTTGATCCCAAAGTTAGAAACCCTTGCCAGATGTGAGAAAGATGGAAAAACCCTTTCTGCCATAGCATATGCTTTTGCACTCCTCAATGGTCTTACTCCAGGAATCAGAGGAGTGGAAAGTTATGGTTCAAAAAGTCCCAAGGACCTTTCCGGGACTCACGTGGCAACAACTTCCCCTGGGGTAGAGGAGGGAGTTATAATGGAAGGCGCCATCCACAAGGCAGAGGTGGCCCGCAGAATCAGGGTTCCGTGGATTCATTCCCCTAGTAACTCTTATCAGCATTCCTGAATGGAAGTCCAATTGTCGTTCTTTGGAGGCAGTCGAGGGATATTTATCCCTGCACCTATCTGCATGGCTAGATATAGCAATAGAGAATTGGATGCAGAAGATTAATAACCAGAGGTTACAATATCTTATTTTCAAAAAAACCCAGACAGCCAAAAAGGATCCCAGACATTCCACTCAGTCTCAGGGATGCAGCAGTCTTAGAAATTCGAAAACGCTCGACAAACGAGTCATCTAAGCAGTCTTGCCAGACCATACAGGATCCAGAGTTTACTCGATTCTTTTTAATGCCAAAGAAAACATGACTGGACACCAATTTTGGATCTCGGTGTGTTGAACAAGTCAGTTCAACAAACCAGATTCCGAATGGTTATGGTTCAGTCTGTACTTCTGTTCTTAGGAAAAGATGATTGAATGTGCTCAGTAGATCTTCAGGATGTGTATTATCCCATAAAAATGGATAAGCGCTCCAGAAGATTCCCGCACTTCCAGCTGGGAGCCAGTTATTATCAATTCAGAGCCCTGCCCTTTGGTTTCACCACAGCCCCCAGGGTGTACACCTATTGCATGGCAGTGGTGGTAGCTCACGTCAGACCGCATTTCTATACCTAGATGACTGGCTCATTACTGCACCCACCAGGCATCTACTATTGCAGACAAGGGACTGCATTCTTCAAACTTGCTTCTTGCTGGGGATCACTGTAAACTAAGAAAAATCCCATCTAGAACCAACACAGCAGTTAGAATTTATAGGAGCGGTACTAAACACAAGCACATGTATCGCATCTCTTCCCCCAGAAAGACTTCAGAGAATAAAATCACAAGTTAGCCAGATTATTCACAGCAAAACAGTGACTGCAAGATTGTTGTTATAAACTCTAGAATCAGTGGCAGCTGCCATCACTTTAGTTCCCCCGGCAAGATTTCACATGCGAATCCTACAATGGCTGTTATCAGCCAATGTCCCATCAAGTGTTGATCACTGATCTATGCAAAAAAGATATGAGGTGGTGACTTCACTGCAGCGAAATTTTGTCGGGCCGATACTTTGACCCTCCTCAACCCCAAGCCATAGTGAACACAGACGCATCCCAGATTGGGTGGTGGGGCATTATCTGGGAAATACAGTCCAAGACACTTGGTCCCAGCTGGAGGCCAATTTGCACATCAGTGTTCTAGAGATGAGGGCAGTCCTGTTACCGCTGCAAGCATTCCAAGAAGCCCTCCCCTTGGGAACGATTACGATTAAAACTGATAACATGTCAGTGGTCTGATACATCAGCATGCAAGGGGGAACAAAATCTGGCCCTCTTTGTCGAGAAGCACTCAGGGTAGGGCAATGTGCAATTTCATCCATCCGCTTTCAAATTGCAATGCATATTCCATGGAGCTCCAGTGTGATTGCAGACAAATTGAGCAGAAGCATCCTAATGCTTCACGAGAGATCACGCCAATCCTATGGTGACGGAAGGGATATTCCGTCAGTGGGGCCAGCCCTTCTGTGATCTCTTTGCATCCTCTCTGGACAAGTGCAGCAGCTACTTTGCCCTATTCCGCCCCCGCCAGGGAAGTCACAGAGAGATGCTGCCCTTCAATATTGGCCCTCCAGTCTACTGTATGCCTTTGCACTGATGCCTGTTATTTCCCAATTTCTGAAGAAAGCCAGCAGGTCGAAGAACAGAATAATTTTCATTGCCCCATTCTGGTCTCAACAAATATGGTTTCCTTTTCTTCGGTCTCACCTAATTTGGAAACCTTGGACCCTGGATCCAACTCCAGACCTCTTGTCCCATCCAGAGGGACTCGTTCATCTATATCTTCAAAATCTCAAGATCACTGTGTGGCTTCTCCAGTTACAATGCTTGTCAGGTGTAATAGACTCTCTGCCGCAGTCCAACAAATCGTTCCAGCTTCCCATAAACCTTCACCTAGAAGACTATATAACAGCAAATGGCAAGAATTTTCAAAATGGGCTACAGAGAATAACCTCAACCCATTTTCTGCACCAGTTGTTAAGGTCTTAGAATTTTTAGCATCGCTTTTCGATGCAAGAGCATCCTTAACTGGTATGAGTGCATCTAGCTTCAATTTCTAACTTTCATGATGGTTTAAATCAGTGGTCCCCAACCACTAGGTCGCAGACCGGTACCACCAGCACGGAATGAAACAAAAAAAGTGAATGTGTGTGTGTGTGTGTGTCTGTGTGTGTGAGTGAATGCATGCATGAAAGCAGAATATATGTGTGTGTCAAAGAAGAGACTGTGTGTGTATAAGAGAGAGTGAGCAGTGAGATCAATCGAGCCATTATTTTATACTCGCTAAGCAGCAGTTTTGCTGTTTAGCGAGTGTAAAATAAAAGTCAAGGAAACCAAAAAAAAATGTGTTTGTGTGTTTCTGTCTGCATGTGTAAATGAATTCATGCATAAAAGCTTGTCAATGAAAGTGAGAGTACGTTATTTTATACTTACTAAGCAGCGTTTTTGCTGTTGTATGAGTGTAAAATAAAATAAGAAACATAAAATTAAAATAAAGCATGTGTGTGAAAATATATGCATGCATGTGAGTAAGAGAGATTGATCGAGCGAAAGAGAAAAGTGTGTGTATGTGTTTCTGTCTGTGTGTGTGTGTATTTGTGAGTGAATGTGTGCATGAAAGGTGTGGGGGGGGGGTTCGATCCCTGGCAGCAGCAATGAGGTTTGCGTACCTCTCCACCAATACCATTCAACCTCTCGCACAATAAATCTGGCCAGCATACCTCTTAAAGCAAAAAATCTAGACAAAGCCAAAAATAATGGGGGGACAAAGGCCCAAAAATAGGGACACTTTTTAGTACTGCTGTTACAAAGTTAGAAAGCGACCAAACGACAGACTAAGGGAACAAAAACAACGTAATAAAATAAGAAAACGTTTATTGTAAATATGAAGTGCTTTTCGTCGCCCACAATGAGGCAACTTCTTCAGATAGCAAGTTATTCAAAAACCACCATTTTATAAACTAATCTAATCATGTGATTAAAGGAAACATTGTATCAATGCTACAAAAAATAGTGTCAGCAAGATTTATAAATACATCAAAGTAAAAAGAAAAATTTTTTTGATTCTCACAGCCACCTACTTGTAGTCAAACAAAAAATAAGTTCATAATAAACTAATTTAGCAAGCTTTGTCAAGCAGATCTAAATAACTAATAAAATCAAATTTTAAACAAGCATACGTATAAATATAATAACAAGCAGTAACTAATACATTAAGTATACTGATAAAAAATCTTGAATAAAAAGTATATAAATAATGTATAAACAATATGTACTATAAATATATTTCATATATAACAGTTGAACTGTCATTAAACACCGACGTTGTCAGAGGATCAGTCGATGTAAGTGGTCCTCATAACCATATACCAGAAATTGGTCACGGCACTGTTGGGCTTAATGGTACCCTACAACTTGAAGAATGGATTCTTGATACGAGTAAGCTGAAATTTACACAGCGTACAAATGAAGGGCAACAAGCTGACAACGCTATTCATCCACAGGTTGGTGTTTCCTCTTTATCTGACCAGCTGAAACTATTAAATTTAAAATTGGTCAAAATTAAAAAACTCCAACTTGAAATTAATTATTTCCAAGAGTGTTTAAAGGAACGTATTGTTCCTAAAGGCTTAAGGCACCATTTGTATCCTTCAGGCCTTATAGCCGACTCAGTGTTCCATCTGGAGTTAAATACTTTATTTGACCAACAAGGCTTTGCGTTAATGGAACTTATGATCAAAACATTACACCATTCAGATAACAGCTTTATCCAAAGAAGTTGTAGACATTAACTCTGTTATTGCTTCTCACACTGATTTTCTCAGGTATAAATATGAGTATGAAAGAAGTTTTGTTACTATCGATCAGCTATTGGATAGACTGTGTGTTAACAAAAGCAAAAAAATGAACTGAGACCGTATAGCCTACAACAATGGGTTAGCGTGCCTGCTACTAGCCAAGTTGGTGCAGCAATTCTACGTGGTAACGGTAGCCTGTCGGATGATAGTGAAAATAGCTCTAATCTTGTTGATATTAATGAAAATGTATCTAATCATGCTTCGGGAGCCAGCGACCCTAGTTCTATAGTACCTTTCCAGAACAAATGGTCTATCCGGCTCCGATTTAATAACAAGAATTCCAATAATCAACAATTGGATAATTCGAACAACAGTAATTATGTGAATAAACCTAACTTTCATAATGACAATCGTTTGGGTGCAATACCGAAAAAACCTTATAACAGTCATCAACAACAGAACCAAAAAAACAAACAGCGCCCGAACAACAAATCCAGGAGATAACCCCCGACCGGCAACAACATGTTGCCATTGTGAAAAATAAAGCAGAAGACTTTAATATTTTTAATTATTCTTGCATTGATATTGACCCAGCTTTAGTGGAACTTTTTGCAAAGGGTAATACCTTTGTACCTCACCAACAGATGAATATTGTTCAGACTATTAAAGATTTAAAACTGTTTGTTAGGAAACTTAATTTAAATTTTCTGTTAGGCAACTCTGATCATGAAATTCAGCATTTCAGAGTAGCCAGTAGTGAGTACAACCCTCCTTTACATCCTGTATTGAATCTGTTTGAAACTATCACAGAATTGGATTTAAGACACCTAGCGAATAATTGTAACAAACTGTTTTATACTAACTCACAAGTAACTAATATTACTCGTGATGAAACTATTTCTCTCAACATTTTTAAGGCACTTAATGTGAGAGCAATAAAAGCAGATAAAGGTGGCGGCTTAGCTATTTTTGACCTGTCTGACTATCAAAATCGAGTTCATGATATTTTAGATAGTAACACATACAACAAGGTGACTATTAATGAAGTTAATGTCGCTTATAGCCGAATTAAAGGCTATATCAATGATTTATTCATAGAGGGTTTTATTGATGCCAACTTGTATAATTATATGACTATAATTTGGCCAAAAATCCCTGTTTTATTTGCAACACCAAAAATTCACAAGAATACTTCTAATCCACCTTTTCGACCTCTTATTGATGGTCGAAATTCGATTACTTATTCTTGTGCAAAAGTAGTAGACCATATATTAAAAAAACATTTGTTAATGGAGCCACAGGTATGCAAAGACTCGTGGACATTTTTGAAAAATATAAATGACATTTCTTTTGACAGCGACATTAACTTCATTACCATAGACGTAGTTGATCTATATACGTCTATTCCGCACCTTGAAGGTGTAGAATGGGTTGACCTATTTCTTGTTAAAAAAGGAGCTACAAGAGAAGAAACACATTTAGTAACAACTTTACTAGACATCATTCTTACTAATAATTATTTTTCTTTTTACAGTGAGTTATTCTTACAGAAATGCGGGGTAGCAATGGGCTCCCCTTGTGGAGCAAGCTTTGCTAACACCGTTATGGTGTACTGGGAAAAGCTTTATATTTTTGAACATACAGAATGGATGTCTAGAATCATGTACTACATGCGTTTCCTTGATGATATAGTTGTTTTATTTGAAGGGAACTTTGATTTGGCTACTAATTTTCTTGATTATCTTAATAACACAGCAAGTTTCTTTAAATTTACTTTCAACTTTCAAGAAGAGAGTATTGACTACTTGGATGTTAACTTAGTCAAAGATGTAGCCAATAATAGATATATTTCAAACATTTTCAGGAAAAATACTTTCTGTAATTCTTATTTGCATTACAGTAGTTTACATCCACAATCACAAAAACAAGCTATTATTAAAGGTCAGATTATAAGAGCTGCCAGAATGGTTTCTCTGTATAGTGATTTTGATACAGAGTGTAATTTTTTGGAGACTATGTTCCAACAGAGGAGTTACCCATTATATTTAATTAGAACATTATCAAGTGAAGTTAGGACTAAAAGAGAAAATGGCCTTATTACACCGATTCTTAGAGCAGGTCAACCTATGTCCAATACAAGTCCACCTTTTTATTGCCCTTTTGTAGACAACGTTACTGACACAGAAATTAAAACTGAAGCACAATGTGTTGAAACAATAAATAATGATAGAGCCACTAGTTTTGACTGTAGCTTTATTACTACTTTCAACTCTGACAGTACCATTGTAAGATATATTTTATACAAAAATTGGGAAGTTTTAAAATACGACAAAAGTTTACTTACAAAATTTAATGATTACCCTAAAATTATTTTTAGGAGGGGCAAAAATCTTAAAAATATTCTGGAATCACATAAACACAAAGATTTTAATAAAAAGGTGGGAATGTTTACTTGTGGTTGTTGTAACATGTGCAAATATGTAGCTATAGGTACTAAATTCACCATTAATGACAAACAGTATTACACAAAGTTTAAGGTGAATTGTAATTCTAAACTAGTAGTCTATTTAGCTTCCTGTACACTTTGTAAGGCATTCTACATAGGTAAAACGGAACGTCGGTTCCGAGACAGGATATATGAACATACTTATGCAATGGCTACAAGTAAAACAGAAAACGCATTAGCAAAACACATTGTGTCACATGTAGGCCACAGTTTTAAGTTTAGGATAATTGACCAAATACAATATGATATCAGAGGGGGTCCAATTAATTTGCTGTTGGAAGAATGTGAACTGCCATGGCAAATTAGAACTAACGCTTTTATTGAGCCTGGGTTGAACGAACATTGTAATATAGCATGTCTTCTTAAACTTAAGAGCCTAAATAGATAGGCTTTTACATATAATATAATATGTAGTTTGGTACATATCTCGTATAATTTTATATAATGTTTCTGTTACTTAGAAAACATGTGTACATATTTAGTTAGTTTAATGACAGTTCAACTGTTATATATGAAATATATTTATAGTATATGTTATTTATACATTATTTATATACTTTTTATTCAAGATTTTTTATCAGTATACTTAATGTGTATTAGTTACTGCTTGTTATTATATTTATGCGTATGCTTGTTTAAAATTTGATTTTATTAGTTATTTAGATCTGCTTAACAAAGCTTGCTAAATTAGTTTATTATGAACTTATTGTTTTGTTTGACTACAAGTAGGTGGCTGTGAGAATCAAAACCTTTTTCTTTTTACTTTGATGTATTTATAAATCTTGCTTGCACTATTTTTTGTAGCATTGATACAATGTTCCCTTTAATCACATGATTAGATTAGTTTTTAAAATGGTGGTTTTTGAATAACTTGCTTTCTGAAGAAGTTGCCTCATTATGGGCGACGAAAAGCGCTTCATATTTACAATAAACGTTTTCTTATTTTATTACGTTGTTTTTGTTCTCTTAGTCTGTCGTTTGGTTGCCTTAGTATTATTTTTTATTAGTAAACTTAGAAAGCGGATAGAAGTACAGGTTTTGCATTAGATTAGCATGTATTTTCCGAAGGGTTTGAAGCCTGAAACTCAGCTGTCTGTCATTTTCTGACTTCAAACCTTAGTGATCTGCCAGTGATTTGCCAGAAAGTAGCAATTTTTGTGAGAAACAGGCCAAAGGTATGAGGCAAAAAGTCTGCACATTCTGCAAAAATCTGTACAGTTGAGAGGTATGCTGGACAAAGCTAAATAATAGGGACAGATTTTAAATATTGCTTTTATAAACTTAAGTCAATAAGGTTGCCATCACGTCTCGAGCATAGTAGATCAAAGTTATGCTGTTAAGATGTACACCTTTTTATTATTGGCAATTGTATTGTTATTGTACTTTGAAGCTTTTCTTCCTGGGTCTTGGCTGAAAATGGACTTCTAGTCCAGTCGGACCTCCCCTGTAAACAAATGTCAAATAAGTAAATAAATATTATGAACTTTATTATGCATGTGCAATGGCCAGTCCATGGAAAATTGTCTCACATGAAACTGGTTCTTTGTGCATAAAAGGTTGGAGACCGCTGGTTTAAATGATGCAACTCTTAATGTCCCACAAACTTTATAAAGCAAAGGGACCTTAATGCGCAGCCCCCCATACAAGGATCCTTCTTCACCATGGGACTTTAATCTGGTGTTACATTCCCCATTTGAGCCATCTGCAAATTGTGATTTTAAGTACTTATCTTGGAAAACCTTATTTTTGATTGCAATTACTTCTTCCAGGAGAATTTCAGAACTACAAGCCTCCTTACCTAACCTTCCATAAAGACACGGTGTCCTTGCAAACTAATCCATCCTTTCTACCAAAATAGCTTGACAAATATCAACCAAACTATACAACTTCCCGTAGTTTTTCCTAATTTTTTCAAACAGACGTGAATGTTGTCTACATTTACTATATGTTAATAGACCATTACGTTTTTACCTTCACAGAACAAAAAAATTCAGAAAATCTGACCAGTTGTTCCTTTCCTTTTCTTCACCTACTTTGGGTAAACCAAGTCTGTAAGGTTACTCTGGCTAAATGACTTAAAGATTGTATAACCTGCATTTATACAAAAAGGAAAGTACAACTACCTGGTCCTGTAAAGGCACATTGTACAAGAGCAATAGCTGCTTCTGCAGATGTTCTTCGTCTTCCATTGCTGCAGTCCTTACTATTGGGTATAGTCCGCATCCAGTCGGCCCGAATACCAGAGTATAAGGCTGACGTCGGTCAGGGCGCATTAGACTGACGTCAATACGTCAGGGTACTAATGCGCATGACCGGCGTCATATCCTCAGTCTTTTTTGCCGCGCTGTCCGATGCAGAAGCAATTTTGCGAGTGCAGGTTGGCGTTCTGAAATATTTCCGAAACCGGAGTTTCAGACCGAATCAGAGTTGGCTAAGTACCCCGTTGGGGAACATTTTGTTTTTCTTGCCTCAGTATTTAACCGGATGTCAGAAAAGTGAATAACTGTATTTCTTGTGGGAAACAAATACCTCATAGGGATTACCATACATTGTGTATACCTTGTTTAGGGCCTGAGCACGGCGTTGTTGGTTGCCGCTCTTGTGCTAGGTTTAACAAACGCACTATTAAGAGGAGGTTAGACTGTGCCAGATTAGTGTTTGGGAAGCGTTGCAATTATAAAATGCCGTCGGATGCTCCGGCCCGCTTCGGCCCAAGAAGCGCAGGGACAAAACAGCGAAGCCTAGGGTTGATGAACCGGCAGTCCCAGACGTCGGTTCTTTAGATGGCTCAGTGGAGCCAGAGGTTTTGCCAGGAGTTTCTATAGAGTCTCAGGCAGACACTTTGCTGTTACAGGATGTACCCTCTCAGGAGGCAGGCCAGGCTGAGGGGGCTTCTCAGGTAACTATTCTTCCCTCTCTTCCCAAAGTAGTTAGAGCCTCTCCTTCTGTTGCCAAAACTTCTTTTAGAGGTAGGCCAACTTCAGCTTCAGTAGGGGCTTCTCCTAGCCTTCGGGTTCTGTACCTATGAAACATATGCTTAAAATGGCAGAAGATTTGATTACTATGATTAGAGGTTCTATGGGCCCTCCTGATAAGAGGCCTAGAGTGGAACCAGAGTTTGACAGTTTTGAACAGGGTTCAGGGGCTTCTGAATGTTCTGCGGAAGATTTGCAGGAGTATCCTCATTATTCTGATTCTGATGTGGATGATGCCACTCCTTTGGCTTCTCCTCCTGAGGATTTTTCATTTTCAGAGACTCTGCATTCCATGAGGGAGCACTTTAAATGGGAAGGCCAGGATTACTCTGATTCCAGGAAGAGGCTTAGGGAATTCTTGTTTTTACCCCAGCATAGGCCCTTCGCTATACCGCCTGTGTTGAATGTGGTGGAAGATGTTTTGCAGAGGCTTCCCTGAACCCTGATTCTTTGCCTCCTGCTCCTGTTAAACCTGATAGGTACTATAGGGTGCCCGCAGCTCATAAATATTTGTTTAAGAGTCCTAGGGCGGACCCAGAAACTGTTTCTCAGGGGCCTAAAGGTGTTAAGGCCTCTGTGGTTAAGAATCCTGTTCCCACTGACAAAGAGGCAAGGGCATTAGATAGGTGGGGTAAGAAAGTGTATACTTCTTCCACTCTAGCCATGAGAGCGTTAAATTGTCAGTTTCGCATGCTGAAATATCAAAATTATCTCCTTTCACAATTGAAATCTAAGGTGGATGCTTTGGCGGAAGGTATTGATTGTAAAGACTTGCTGGATTTAGTTTATGTGTCTGAACAAGTGGGCAAGCATTCTTTGCAATGTGGTTTTGATGCTGTGCAGGCCTCCTCGAGGGTGGCTGCCACTAGTTCTGTTCTTCGCAGGCATGCCTGGTTGAGGGATCAAAATTTGGCTGAGCATGTTAAGACAAGGCTTTTGGATGCTCCTTTACAGTCTGATGTGTTGTTTGGTTCACCTGTGGAAGCAGTTTTGAAGAAAATGGAGGACTAAGCTAAGTCTATGCAAACTGTTAAAGCTTTTTGCAGGTACAGCCACCGAAGTTTAGTAGAAATTGGCCTGCTAAGGGGTGGACATATCCTGCTTATGATTCCCAGTCTAGGGGTAGGTCTAGACGTGGTAGGGGCAGGGCTCAAGGTTCTTTTAGGCCTAGAACAGGGAGTTCACCTGCTCAGACTTCTGGTGAGGGCAGGGGTCAGTCCTTTCGTAAACAGACCCAATGACCTGCCTTTTCAGCTGCCAGTAGATTCTCGTCTGGCAGCTCCCTTGGAAGGACACCTGTCTCTTTTCAAAGGAATTTGGGATTTAATTACTCAAGACAGATGGGTGTTGGACATCATTCTACCAGTCCCTGTGTCAAAAAGGGGCCTAGGATTTTATTCTCGCATGTTCCTAGTACCAGAGAAGGGGAACACGTGGAGACTGCTTTTGGATTTATCTCTCCTCAACACTTATCTGGACATTCCCAAGTTCGAGATGTTGACGTTACAACAGCTTTTACCCCTGCTGGGCAAAGATCACTGGATGGTAACTTTACATCTCAAGGAAGCTTACCTTCATGTGCATATTAGGCTAAGTTACAGGAAGTATCTGCAGTTTCAAGCTGGAGATTCTCATTATCAGTTCTCTGCATTGCCCTTTGGCTTATCTACTGCGCCCAGAGTATTCACAAAGGTTCTGGCTCCAGTGATAGCTTACTTCAGGCTACAAGGACTTCAAATCTATCCTTATTTAGACGACTGCCTGATTCTGGCTCAAGAAACGGAAGACCTTCTACAGCATCTGGAATATCTTATAGCAGTGCTAAGATGCCTAGGGTATTCTGTGAACGAAATAAAGTCCAGTCTAGTACCCTCTCAACACATGTGCTTTCTGGGTGTGAGACTGAATACAGCAGCCCAGATGGCCTTTTTAACCCCGGACAAACGAAAGAGTCTGTCACTTTACTTCCGTCAACTATCTCATCAGTCCGTGCTGACTGCAGAGACAGTCCTTCCAGCATTAGGGTTCATGGCATCTTGTATTCTGGTGCTTCCCAATGCCAAACTGCATATGAGGAAGTTACAATGGTATCTCAAAATGTATGGACACAGCACTGCCAGGATTTAGACACTGTCATTCAAATAATACCTTGCCTTCAAAAAGTATTTTTGTGGTGGGCTCAGGAATGTCACCTAAACAAGGGACTCTCTGTGACCCGGCCAGAGGCGAGTCAGATTTTACCGACAGATGCCTCAGACATTGCTTGGGGAGCTCATCTAAATGCAAAGTGGATACAAGACAAGTGGCCTGCCAGACTACAGCATCTACATATCAACATACAGGAGATGTTAGCAGTCCAGTTCGCATTTCTGGCTTTCAAGGAGTTACTTCTTCCAGGGCAGGTGTTGATTCTAACAGACAACACAACTGTCATGTGGTACTTCAACAAACAAGGGGAACACATTCTTATCCTCTATGCAGGCATGCAATGATTTTATTGGAGACTGCCACGCTTGCACTTAACTCTTCAGGCAAGGTTTCTGCCAGGAGCACAGAACTCCTTCGCAGATGTGTTAAGCAGACAAATCATGGATCCCCACAAGTGGAAACTGGATCTTCATGTATTTCAGAAATTGATAGTGTCATGGGGAACTCCAGACATAGATCTGTTCGCTTCTCCACTAAACCACCAGCTGCCACAGTTTTGCACAAAGGGGTTTCATCACACAGCTTGGAAAGTGGATGCTCTGTCTTTCAGTTGGACAAACCTTCATCTGTATGCCTTTCCACCTCTGCCTCTTCTTTCAAAGGTACTGTTAAAGGTCAGACAGGACAGGCCAAGGATGATTTTGATAGCTCCAGATTGGCCTCGGCAACACTGGTACCCTCTACTACGGAGTCTGGTAAAGAAGCCTCCATGGCCTTAACCTTTGATTCCACATCTGTTATCCCAGCAGGACGGTCATCTGCTCAATGTCAAGCTTCACTCTCTTCCTCTGACAGCCTGGCATATTCTGTGTTGAAACACAGCAGGTCTCAACTTCCTCAACAAGTTTTAAATGTGATTATGGAAGCTAGAAGACCTAGTACAAGGAAAGTGTGCAGCAAAATGGAAGAGATTTTTATTTTGGAGTAAAGCAAAGAATTTGGAGATTTCTGAGCCTAATTTGAGTATGGCTCTTCAATATCTTACTGAGTTACTGGACAAGGGTCTATCCTTCTCTTCCATCAAGATTCATGCTGCAGCAATCTCAGCTCACTATGATTGTGACCCACCATTGTTTTCGCATCCCTTGTTCAAGCAGTTTCTTAGAGGGGCTAAGAATATAAGACCCCCACGTAGAGCTCCTACTCCTGCTTGGGATCTCAATTTTGTGTTGGAAAAAACTTACTCTACAACCTTTTGAGCCTGCGGCTACTGCTGAATTGAAATATTTGTCATGGAAGACTGCTTTTTTGTTGGCTATTACTTCTGCAAGAAGGGTGTCTGAGTTGCAGGCCCTTATGGCAGTCGAGCCCTTTTTGATTTTCCATAAGGATAGGGTATCATTACGTACTAATCCTTCCTTTATGCCTAAGGTGGTTTCTAGTGTGGCTTTAAACCGAACTATTCATTTGCCTACCTTTTATGCAGACCCCCAAAATAAAGGGGAGAAGATTTTGCATACTTTAGATGTACACAGGCAATTGCGTTATTACTTAAGCAGGACTAGGGATTTTAGGCAGTCTCAGCAGTTGTTTGTTTCTTTTGCTTTGAGTTCAGGGCAAGCCTGTGTCAAAACAAACTATTTCTAGGTGGATTGGCTTTTGCATTGCATTTTGTTATTCCCATCATGGCAAGGAGGTTCCAGCTGGGATTAGGCCTCATTCCACTAGGGCTACTGCCACTTCAACAGCATTTCTACGGGGTGGCAACTAAGGATATTTTGGAAGCAGCTACTTGGAGTTCAGTGCATACTTTCTCTAAGCATTATCACCTTCCTATCTACTCTAAGTCTAGGGCTGGTTTTGCCACAGCTGTTTTGCAAGGCATGTTGTCAGCTCCTGCTTCTTTATGATTTGCCAGCCTCCCTTACCTCTGCTTTGGGATTCTACCCAATAGTAAGGACTGCAGCAATGGAAGACGAAGAACATAGTACAGTTTTGTACCTACCATAAATGTAGATGTTCGAGGATTCCATTGCTGCAGTCCAATTTACCCTCCCTCCTTCCCCTCTGTGTTTAGGAGTGGTTGTGTAGGTGATTTACCTGCTTATATTTTTGTATATATTGTTCATGTTTTGGTGCAGGTATTTTGGGCCTTGTCTTTTTAGGGTCTTCTGACATCTGGGGCAAGAAAAGACTGAGGATATGACGCCGGTCATGCGCATTAGTACCCTGACGTATTGACGTCAGTCTAATGCGCCCTGACCGACGTCAGCCTTATACTCTGGTATTCGGGCCGACTGGATGCGGACTATACCCAATAGTAAGGACTGCAGCAATGGAATCCTCGAACATCTACATTTATGGTAGGTACAAAACTGTACTTTTTTCATTCAAGAGCTTCTATAGATGATATCTGTGCAGCAGCTACTTGGGCATCCCTGCATACCTTTATTACTCATTACAAGCTGGATCTGGTCTCTAGAGGACGAGCATCATTTGGTTTAATGGTGCTCAGGAATATACTTCTGTGAGACCTCATAAAATTTGCGTAGCTGGGGACTCTGTCCCACAGTCAATGATTAAGTGAAGATTGACAACATCAGATAAAGAAGTTATGTCTTACTATAACCCCCCCGGGGAGGGTGGCCTAATGGTTAATGTGTTTGCCTTGCAAGCACAAGGTGCAGGGTTTGAGTCTCACAAGGGATAATTGGCTAGGCTTAAATGGCTCGCAAGGGCAGTTAGCTTAGTAATAATCTATGAACGTTCCATCTGTGTTGTCGATCTTCACTTACCATTGATATTCCCATCCACCTTCCTCCTGCCTTTCGGGTTTCTTGGTGAAACGGATCTATCCCAGTAGATTGGATTCTCCTTTTATGAATACAGATATGGTCTCTGATCTGTTATTTCCTGTCTTACTGTTTAGTGCAAACTCGATCTGAGGTAATCCTGAGAGGAGCATTATGAATAAAGCTAAGCGCAAGAGTTTTTGGAAGGCACACGCTGGAATAACAGACGAGTCAGTTCCGAGTTACGGAACCGAACCCATAATCAAGGATAAATGAAGATCAACAGCATACATGGAATGTTATGGTAAGACATAACTTCTTTTTCCCAGTTACTTCTTTCTTCTCCATCAGTCATCTACCTGAGGAAAATGCTTTGAAATCTGTTTAAGGTATAAATAACTGTGCAAATACTTTCAAGCAAAGGTCCCTAACCCTTCTGAAATTGGATCCATACTTGGGAGCCATACATATGTCTTCCCATTGTTTTCTTGTAAATTGCTTTTCCAGTCTATCTTCCCAATCGTTTCTAACCTAGATTCAACTAAAAGCTTTACCAGAGCAGGTTTTTCACTTAAAATTCCCATACCCTTTCTCTTTACCTGTACTCTGAGGTCAACCCCTGGTAGGAAAGGCAGTCTCTAGTCTGCCATTCAAATGACTTCTTGGCTTCATCACACTGTATTACTTTTCCTGCAGGAGTTAATTGCTTTCAATATCTTGGGTCTTTTCCAGGTTTCTGCAGTACATTCCAGAACCTCTTGCCTCTTTTCTGTACCCTTATTTGCAGTCACCCCTATTGGCAAAATCTCCTTTCTCCATTCTCGTATTGTCTTAGTTCTTAGAATACTTTCTACTACTTTATGAATGTAATATTTACCCTTTTTAATTTCTCCAAATCTTTTGGGTTTCTAATACCGTGATGGGAGTGGACCCCATTCCTACGTCGAAGTACGATTAAAGTTCATGAAATTAATATTGTTTTACTCTTTGATGTCAGCCAGTTGTGCTCTTCACAGCACCCACAATGTGCCCAGTAATGACTCCTCCTGCAATTCAATTGTAGACTCTTTTTTATAAGACCTGTTGCTCCTACTACTATTGGAACTGTTTGGGTATCTTTCTTCCACGTTGCTGTTGTTTCTGCCTGCAAATCCTGATATTTTAGGACTTTGTGTCTCTCTCTACGCAAGACACTGTAGTCACTGGGTGTGGTGATTTCAATGAGCAATGCTACTTTTGTCTTCTTTTCTTGGACCACTATATCCAGTTTTCTAGCATCTATCTTTTGAACTGTTGGTAATGGGTGATCCCATGTGATGTAGACTTCATGATTTTGTATGATGCTTTGTGGCTCATGTTTCCAGTGTTTTTCAGCCACTTCAATACCATAATGTTTGCACAGTCCCCAGTGCAACAGTCTTGCCACATTATTATGCCTTTCAGTATACAGTCCTCCTGCCATTAGTATGTCACAACCAGCAACAAAGTGTGCGATGTTTCCAGTTCGGTTTTATAGAACCTACTTTTCTGTTTCTCCCACATGTTCAATGTATTTTGCAAACCAACATGTACACAGCTCACTGTCTTGGGCTGCCAGTATTGGCTTTCATCTCTTGGTTTGAATTCGCCTCTCCTCAACCATTACTGCGTTCATTCCTAATCAACATGAGGTTCTTCCAGAAGTTTTCTATACTTGCAACTATATTTATGCTTTTTCCACATTTCTTGCCTTCTCGTCTGGTCCTTCACCTTATATTCTTTCTTTTGTTTTTTGGCACATTCAGTTGCTGCCTGATTTTTCATCTACTTCTGGTTTGATTTTCATTTCTGCTTGATGCCGATATGCTTCTGCTATAGTAAGCAGAGAAGCCATCTTAGATTTATTCTCCTCATGTTTCAAAACTTTCACTACATTTGGGTTTTGTGAGGTCAGCAGATGTGTGGAGTCCCACAATTGCAGATCTATACATATAATCAGTTTCAAGGAGGCCCATCCCTCCTTCGTAATGAGGAATATATAATCTTGGTATGCCCTGATTTTTATAAATCATTTGGTGATCATGAAGCATCCTTCTTGTTTTCCTATCTAATCTGTCCAACACGTTTTAGGGCCAGTCAGTCACTCCAAAACTATAAGTTAGGACAGGAATAGCAAATTGGTTTATAGCCTGGATTTTGTTCCTAGATGTCAGTGCTGTTTTCAGGATAAATTTAAGTCTTCTGAAGTATTCCTAAGTTTTATCTGCATTTGTTCGTGTTTTATTGTTGATCCTTCATCATTTCCCAAATATTTACAAACTCCTTCATGCTCAAGTTCTTTTATGTTACATTCTTGTCCCAAACTTATTTTTTCCTTCTGTTGCAGTTTTCCTGCTTTAAAGGTTGCTTTTGCACATTTATCAAGACCAAATGGCGTTCTTATATCATCTGAAAAAGTTTCGACAACTTGCAGTTGTGCTTTCAGTTCCTCAGCTGATGAACTATACAATTTTAAATCATCTACAAAGACAAGATGAGAAGTCTTTACACTTTGTTGTTTTCTAGGAGGCAAATTATAGCCATGGCCTAAGATGTTAAGTAGACAGCTTAGTGTGTTAAGGGCAAAGCAGAGTAGCAGTGGTGACAGAGTCACCCTGGAATATCCTCCTTTGAATTTTTATCCCTGGGATAATAATTTGCCCTTTATCATGGCTTAATTGCAAAGTGGTCTCTCACTGTAATGTAGTCAATCAGTGTAGGATGTGTCTTATACATTTTTAAACACTCTTTTATCCATGAATGTGGGATACTATCAAATGCTTTTTTATAGTCAGTCCATGCCATACTTAGATTCTTCCCGTTTTTACATTCTCCACTATGACTTTATTTAACAACAAATGATCCTTTGTTCCAGATGACTTTCTTGTATTGCCCTTTTGTTCCCATAATTGAGTTTTCTTCTACATGACTATAAACTCTGTCTGCATCAATTCCCATGTATAGTTTATATGTTGTCGGAAGGCAAGTTATTGGTCTATAATTTTTAGGGTAGCTTTTGCAGGTTCACTCTTAAGTAGAATCATTGTGTTTCCTGTTGTTAACCAGGTTGGTGTCTGTTCGGGGTGTGCATATAAATAGATGTTCTTTGTGTTTCACTGTTGTAGTCATTACATTTGGGGTAATCTGCTGGCAGGTTGCCCTCAGTTGTCCTGAATATCAAAGTCTTGGGTCCTGCGTCGGTTGCTGTCTCCTCTTCCATGACTTCAGGTAGTCAGGGGTATAAAACATGCAGCCAACGCCATTTTATTCAGTCTTTCTTGCCGCGCGGTGCCCGAAGCAGAAGCAGTTCGCAAGTGCCGGTCAGCCGACACCTGAAATTTTCGCATTCGAGTTTCAGAACCAAAGTCTTCAATTAAAGCTAAGTACACCATTGGGGAAACTTTTTCTTGTTCCTTACCGATGTCAGTAAAAGTCAATAATTGCATTACTTGTGGGAAGCAAATACCTCATAAGGATTTTCATTTGTACTGTATTCCTTGCCTAGGCCCAGATCATAACGTGCCTTGTTGTCGGTTTTGTGCTAGATTTAACCAACGCACTATTAAGCGTCTGTATAATTTTGCTTCAAAATATTTTGGATCCAAGTTTAATTATCCTGAAATGTCATCGGATAGCAGTCCGACTACCGGAGTTTACAAAAAACGCAAAGAAAAAGACAGAAACAGACTGTCGAGGTCCAAAACCGACGGTGAAGCTTCTCCTAAGCCAGTCGCCGGTTCGCCGGTACTCAGTGAGGTGCTTCCGCAGCCCCTGATACCCGCTACTTTTGAGTCGCAGGCCTCTACCGAGACCCATGCGGAGTCCGGTATGCCGCGAGATTCTCAGAGTATTGTACCCACGGATGTCTCTCCCTCGGATGGGTCCGGAGCTGCTGAGCAGGCACTGGCTTCTGAAGGTGTCTTCAGGCCTCAACATTTCTATATAAAACCGACACCAGCTTCAAAAACAACTTCTAAGTCTAAAAAACTGACGCATGAGCCACGTGCTCAGGCCCCTATGCCTAAAAAACAGATGATCAAAATGGCTGAGGACTTAATTACCTTGATCAGGGGTTCCAACCCCCCCTGCTAAGAGACCTAGGCAAGGCACTGATTATGAATCTTCATATCAGGTTTCCATTTCTTCTGATCAGGAATTTTCTGTACCACCCTGTGAGGATTCAGATGCAGAGGAATCCATCCCATCTGCATCTCCTCCTGAGAATTATTCTTTTGGAGAAACCCTGCATACTTTAGGGCAACACTTTCATTGGGAGAGTCAGGATTACTCTGAATCAAAAAAAAGACTGAGGGATTTCCTTCTTCTTCTTCAGCATAGGCCTTTGGCTATACCTCCTGTATTAGACATTGTGGATGATGTGTTTTTAGAATCAAGCATGGCTCCTGATTCCCTACCTCTGGCTCCTAGTAAGCCAGATAGATATTACAGGGTTCCTGACTCCCACAAATTTTTATTCAAAAATCCTGCTGCTGATCCTGAAACTATCTCACAGGGACCCAAAGGTGTAAAGACCTCTACAGCCAAAAATCCGACTCCCTCTGATAGAGATTCCAAGGCGCTGGATAGATGGAGAAAGAAGGTTTATACGTCTGCAACCTTGGCAATTAGGGCCTTAAACTGCCAGTTTCATATGCTTAAATATCAACAGCATGTTATGGGCTTATTGAAACAGAAAATCGTGTTGATTTCTGATTGTGTGGAGAATAAAGAATTACAGGAATTATTGCATGCAGCAGAACAAGTTGGAAAGCATACTTTGCGATGTGGTTTTGATTCCTTGGAGGCCTCTTGCAAGGCCGCAGTTACTGGATCTGTGATTAGAAAGGCATGCCTGGCTCAAAGAGCAAAATCTGCCTGATCATGTTAAAGCTAAATTGTTGGATGCACCTTTACAACATGATACTCTGTTTGGTAATAAGGTGGAAAAGGTTTTAAAGAAAATGGAAGACAAAGTTAAATCTATGCAAACTGTAAAAGATTTCTTACCAGTACAGCCACCCAGATTCAGTAGGCACTGGCCCACTAAAAATTGGTCCTTTCCTGCGTCCAACAGAGCCTTAGAAGACAAATCCAGGTGCTCAAAAGGCTCTGCCAATCAAAGGGTTCTTACAGGTCAAAGCAATGGGGTGCCTCCACCTCCAAATCTGGAGGAAACAAAGCACCACCCTACAGTAAGCAGTCTCAATGACTTCCCTCTTCTATCACCAAGCACGTATCTTTTGGCAGCCCCCTTGGGGGAAAAATTAGCACTTCATGCTCAAAATTGGCAGTTAATTACCCAGGACAAGTGGGTATTAAACATAGTATCCCAGGGGTACAGATTTCATTTCCATACTTTGCCAATTCCAAATGGTTGGCCAGATCTGCCACAAAATCAATGGGCAGAGGCTCAGAAACAAATTACGTCCCTCATGGATATGGGGGCTATTCATCCAGTACCAGAACAGGAAAAAGGACAAGGTTTTTATTCAAGACTGTTCCTGGTACCCAGAAAGGACAATGCCTGGCGTCCAATACTGGACTTATCGATTTTGAACACGTTCTTGGACATTCCAAAATTCAAAATGCTGACTTTACAGCAGCTACTGCCCATGCTGGGCAAGAACGCTTGGTTAGTGACTCTAAACTTAAAAGAGGCATACCTGCATATCCCAGTAAGGGAATCGTGCAGAAGATACCTCCGCTTCAAGGCAGGTTTTATGCATTACCAATTCTCTGCACTGCCCTTTGGCTTATCTACTGTGCCCAGGGTCTTTACAAAGTGCCTGGCACCAGTAATTGCATTTTGCAGACAAAGAAGCATACAAATCTATCCTTACTTGGACGACTGTCTCATTTATAGGTTCATAGGTTAGTACTAGGCTAACTGCCCTTGCGAGCCATTTTAAGCCTAGCCAGTTATCCCCTGTGAGATTCAAACCCTGTACCTTGTGTTTGTAAGGCAAACACCTTAACCATTATGCCACCCTCCCAACCCTTTCAAGCAGAAAACAAAGACATTCTTCTTCAACATCTGGCGTTTGTAAAAAGGCTTCTAACATGCCTAGGGTACTCAATAAACGAAAATAAATCACAATTGGTACCCTCTCAAAAAAATTACATTCCTGGGTGCAAGCTTGAATACAACTGCCCAGATGGCTTACCTTATGCCAGCCAAACAAAGGCAACTGAACATATACTTCAAACAGATGGCAACAAAAACCCAGTTATCTGCAAGACAACTTCTGCAGGCTTTGGGGTTCATGGCATCCTGCATTCTACTAATTCCATATGCAAGACTGCATATGAGGAAACTTCAGTGGTACCTAAAAAGTTTATGGAGTCAACATTGTCACATTCTGGAAACAATGATTCCTCTCATTCCCTGCCTACAACAGGAGTTTCTTTGGTGGGCAGAGACATGTCACCAAAACAAGGTACAGTCTTTCACTCTACCCCCTGCCACCCAAACCCTAACTACAGATGCATTAGACTATGCTTGGGGGGCCCACCTGGTGGGGAGATGCATTCAGGGCATATGGAGCCCAAAACAAATGCATCTGCATATCAAACAGAAAGAGATGCTAGCTGTTCAGAATGCACTGACAGCCTTCAAGGACTTACTTCATCCAGGACAACACCACGGTTATGTGGTACACATTCCTACCCCCTTTGCAGACTAGCCATGGCATTGTGGGACACAGCCTTGACTTACCAAGTACATCTTCAAGCACAATTCCTGCCAGGAAAAGAAAATACTCTGGCAGACGACCTAAGCAGAAATCTCATGGACCCTCACGAGTGGAAACTAGATCCACAAATCTTCAACATGATAACACAGAAATGGGGGAGCCCAGACATAGATCTGTTTGCCTCTCCCCAAAATTATCAACTGGACAAATTCTGCACAAGGACTTATCACAGACAAGCATGGAAAGTGGATGCCCTATCCTTCAGTTGGAAAACCTACCAATCTACGCCTTTCCTCCTCTGCCTCTTCTACCCAAGGTTTTACTAAAGGTCAGACAGGAAAAACCAAACATGATCCTAATTGCCCTGGACTGGCCTTGCCAGCACTGATACCCAATTCTAAGGAATATGTCTCAACTCCCTCCTTTGTACTTGCCTCTAATACCTCATCTACTGTCTCAGCAGAGCAATCAAATTCTGCGCACTCCGCTCAAAACTCTGAACTTGGCAGCATGGCTGATCATGTAATTATTCAAACAACACCTCTCAGTAAATCTGTGATGGATGTCATTTTGGAAGCCAGAAGGCCTAGTACTAGAAAATCTTATGCTGATAAATGGAAGAGATTCTGCGCTTGGAACCAAGTACAAGGAATGGGAGCAGCAAAACCAAATATTCCTCAGATTTTACAATATTTGACTGAGATGCTTGACAAGGGCCTATCTTTTTCTTCAATAAATATCCATGCCTCTGCCATCTCGGATCATTACAACACGGAGCCTCCGATCTTTTCTCATCCTCTGCTAAAACAGTATCTTAGAGGGGCCAAAAATTTAAGGCCTCCCATAAGATCACCAACTCCTGCATGGGACCTCAATTTTGTGCTGGAAAAACTCACCCTTCCTCCTTTTGAACCAGCAGCTACTGCGGATGTAAAGTTTTTATCTTGGAAAACAGCTTTCCATTTGGCAATCACTTCAGCAAGAAGGGTTTCAGAACTACAGGCCCTCATGGCTGTGGAGCCTTTTATTACATTTCACCCGGACAGGGTGTCCCTTAGGATCAATCCTTTCTGTATGATACCACATCCAATGTGGCTCTTAATCAAACTATTCACCTGCCAACATTTTACCCAAATCCGCTGCCAACATTTTACCTAAGATCTAGTAATAGATTTTATAATTTGACTATCAAAGAGAATGAGGCTCTACAAACACTAACTAATGCAGAATATGTAGTCATTAGACCTGCAGACCAAGGGGGTGGAATTGTCGTGTTTGATACTGAAGACTATATGGATAGGATGTTTAGTATGCTTCATGACGAAAAAGTGTATATAATTTTACGGAAGTTTCAGGTTAATGGTATTATCAACAGATTGAATTTCTTTTAATATGATTTGCTTATGACTGACCAAATAGATTATAGTCTTTTTAACTATTTTAGTGTAGCATCCGACTATACCAACAATTTATAGGTTCATAGGTAGATACTAGGCTATCGGCCCAAGGACCTACGTAAGCCTAGCCAGCAAGGTTCCATAGCTTACGCCACCCAAGAAAGTTATTTCTGTTTTATTTTGTGCTTTAAACTGTAAAAATGTAACAGTTTGTTGAATGTCTTTTTGGAGCTTTTCTCCCCGGGCCTCCAGTCGGACTATCCCGGTAAACAAATGTAAAATAAAATAAAATAAATAAATAAATTGTGATAATGAGGTTGAGGTCTCTGGAGCATGTGGTGCAGAGGGATTGGGATGTCTTTAGATGTAGCATTTCTAACAGAGCTGGGTCAGACATGGCTTTGTAAGTCAAGCAGAAATTGCCTCTAATTAGGTGATATGAGACAGAGAATAGTTGGGAGTTTTTTTTAGTCTGTCCATACAGGACAATTTTTAAGGCCTAGGATCATCTTTGTGAGGTACTTTTGCAGCCTCTCTAGTTGCTGCAGGTGTCTAGTGAGGTACATGCCAAATGGGGCATTGTACTCAATGACTGGCCTAATGAGGGAAGAGTAGAGGGAGACAATGACCTCTTTCTTCCTGGATGCAAAACCCTTAGTAATGAGATGTGCCACATAGAAGGACTTTCTGACCACAGTGGCAATGTGGTGGTCAAAAGAGAGGTTGCCGTCAACCTGTGTTCCCAGATCTCTTATAACACCTTCTGTGTTCACTGGACTACCATCGATGTGGTAATTCATGGGAACTGAGCTTTTCCAAAAGGGGATGACAACACATTTTTTGGCATTGAGCTTAAGGGCATGGTTTTGACACCAGTCGTTGGTCTCAGTGAGGCCTTTATGCAGGATGTCAACATCACTTGGGGAGTTAATAATAGCTCTCAACTTTTAATTGTTTGCAAACTTTGTCAGCCAGAGTCCCTTCGTGTTGGCCTGGACTTCAGAGAAGTAGATACCAAACAGGAGAGGACCCAGCACCGAACCCTGTGGGACTCCACTCGTGACTGGTCAGCAGTCTGACTTGGAGTCAGCTACTTTCACACTGTGGGTTGTAGCTGTGAGCCAGTTTGCAACCCACCTGGTGATATAGGGGTTGATGCTAGCTAGTGAGATTTTCTATGATTCCTGAGTGGGGAATGGTGTCAAAGGCCTTGGCCAGATCAAGGTAGGCTGTATGAACCACCTTGCCTTCATCCACTGCTCTGGTGACTGACTCAAAGAAATCGACTAGGTTGAGCAGGCATGCTCTGCCCTTCACAAAACCAAATTGTGTGGGATCCAGAGTTTGGAGATTCTCTATATCCTTGTTTATTAGGTCCATGATAATGTGTTCCATAGCTTTGCATTTCAGACTGGTCAGGCTAATGGGTCGATAGTTCCCAGAGTCTGTAGTCACTCCTCCTTTGTGGAGAGGGATGACTGTAGCGGTGCGCCATTTGGTAGGGACAAAGCCTGAGGTGAAGCTGTGATTGAACAGGGCACACAGGTGTGGTGCCAGTTCACTCTGTAGTTCATGTAGAACACAGCCAGGGATATTGTCAGTTCCCATAGAAGCTATATCCTTGGCCTTGGACAGTGCTGTTTTAACCTGTGCAGCAGTAATACTGGGTGCCTGGCAGTCTACTGGCATTGTGATTGGACCTTTGGGGGAGGGAGAGGGGTAAAGTTGGCACTGAATCTGTCGGCCAGTATATTGGCAATATCTTTTGGCTCAGTATAGGAGGTACCATTGTGCAGTAGCTCAGAGCAAATGTGGGTATTGCCATGGAGATTCTTTACATAACTATAGAAGGCCTTGTGGCTGTCTTTACTATCTGCTGCAATTCTGTTTTCATAGCTAGCGTTAGAGGATTTTATGAGGGATTTCAACTTTTTGTTGAGGCTGATAAGGGAGTTTTTCCAGTCTTGGGACCACCTTATTCTGCATCAGTTTATTCCTTCTGTTGTAGAGTTTGTTTATGGCAGGGGACTCCCAGGTTGGCTTCCTTTTTTTTGGAGGAGAGCATCTTGGTTCTCTTGGGTATGGCGAGACCCATGCATTTGTGTGTGTGTTCATACTGTGCATTGGTGTATGATTCAGCGGTCATGCAATTATTCTCCATTTGCATGGGTGCCGTGAAGTTAGCCACCTCTGTTTTTAGGAGCCCAAAGTTAGCTTTGGAGAAGTTTTTCATGGTGGTAACCTTTGTAGGGGTGGGAGGGATGTGGATTACCAAATTGATTAGTTTGTGGTCAGATATAACAAGGGAGGAATTAACTATTGGTGTAGAGCAATGGTCACCCATGTTAGTAATGAACAGGTCAAGGATGTTGCTACCTCTAGTGGGGGTAAGAATGAGCTGGTCCAGGGCATTGGAATTAATGAATTCCAGGAAACACTGGGCAAGTGTCAAGACTCTGAACCACAAACAAATTAACATCAAAGGGGCTCTAGTTAGTTTGGGATGGCATGGCACTCCTGTCTGATTGAGTCATCCAGAGTATAGCTATTCTCTTTCCATTTCCCTTCATTTTATCACTGCCTTACCTTCAATCCATTCTTTTCAAGGAATTATGAATATGCACATATTCTAGCATGACCACTTCATCTGCAACATTATTACAAATGCAGTGAGACAGAGCTGTTCTTAATGGTACGATGCAACCTTTGTTCATAGCACTGATCTTTAACAATGTACTGCAGCCATTGTTCCCAACAGTTTTCTTAACAGTACAATGCAACTTTTTTTTCCAAGACATTTTTCTTGACAGGGGAGTATAACCTTTCTTCTTGGACCTTAGAAGCCCATAAAGTTATCTGGACACCTTCTTCGCAGACATTTTACCAAATCTCATTTTGGTCAGAATCAAATGACTAACTTGAGTTTTACAGACAGCAGTACTCTGCTTACTATTCAGTTTGGTGACCTCAGAATTTGCTGTACTAGTGAGTTGTGGGCTAGCAGGGCATCCACCACCATGGGGTAATCTATATGTGTTTGTATGGAAATATTTGCCACTCACATAAAAAAGTTAATAAATTCCATCATTTCCAGAGGACTGTCCTTTAGGAAAATGGTAACCAAACAGTCAAACTAGACTTCTCAGTAAAGCTTTTTGCAAAAAAATCATTTTTAGTTAGTGATCTTTTACCCAACAATCTATCAGGCCATGTGCAGGAATTTTTGACACCAAACCTCAATCTAATTTACTTTGTTGGAAGCTGTGAAATTCAAAATGGAATCGACCACATTACTGCCTAAGGAAAATTAATATAAAATAATAATTTAACTTAAATTGATTATAGGTTCACAGGTAAGTACTAGCCTGTCGGCCCAAGGGCCTACGTAAGCCTAGCCAACAAGGTTCCCTGGCTTATGCCACCCAAGAAAGTTATTTTCCTGTGCCACTGTTGAGCAGAGACTCAGAAGTAATCCCCGGGGTGTATTTCCTATTTCCCATCCACTCATCAAGATTTTTCTTGAAGAGTGCTGATGAAGAACTTTGCTTGACATAGATGGGAAGCCTGTTCCAGAGTATGGGAAGTCTCTGGGACAGGAATCTATCCCTCCAGCATGTCCTGTTTATTGTGGTGACAAGGTTTAGGTCCCTAGAGCATGTAGCTCGGAGGGATTGGGATTTCTTTAGTTGTAGCATGTCCAACAGCTCTGGGTTTGACATAGCTTTATATGTTAGGCAGAGATCACCTCGGAGTAGGTGATATGCTACGGAGTAAAGCTGGAGTTTTTTGAGGCGGTCAGTGTAGGGCATTTGTTTGAGGCCAGTAATCCTCTTTGCGAGGTACTTCTGTGGCCTTTCCAGCTGCTGCAGATGTCTTGTGAGGTACATTCCAAAAGGGGCATTGTACTCTATAATGGGTCTAATGAGTGTCGAGTAGAGAGGAACAATGACCTCTTTTTTCCTGGATGAGAACCCTTTTATGATGAGGTGTGCCACGTAGAAGGACTTCCTGACCACTGTGGCGATGTGACTATCAAAGGAGAGACTACTGTCCACCTGGGTCCCAAGGTCTCTTATCACACATTTGGTGTTAACTAGATTGCTACCTATGTGGTAGTTCATGGGTACAGAGTTTTTACCAAAGGGGATGACACTGCACTTTTTGGCATTGAGCTTGAGGCCATGGTTCTGACACCAGGCATCTGTCTCAGCGAGGCCCTTCTGTAGAATGTCCACATCATTTGGAGACTTGACTATGGCTTCTAGTTTGCAGTCATCTGCGAACTTCGTTAGCCAGAGGCCTTCTGTGTTAGCCTGTACTTCAGAGAAGTAGATACCAAACAGGAGAGGTCCCAGGATGGAACCCTGTGGTTCTCCACTTATCACTGCTTTGAGGACAGATTTGGAGTCTGCAACTTTTACAGTGTGGGTTCTGTCAGTGAGCCAGTTGGCAACCCATCTTGTGACATAGAGATTTATACCTAGTTTAGTGAGTTTAGTTATAATTCCAGAATGGGGGATGGTGTCGAAAGCCTTGGCGAGGTCAAGATAGGCTGTGTGAACCACCTTACCCTCATCTGCGGCTTTGGTGACTGCCTCGAAGATGTCGATCAGGTTCAGGAGGCATGATCTGCCTTTCACAAACCCGAACTGGGTGGGATCCAGTGTTTGGAGGTTACCAATGTCTGTTTATGAGTTCCGTGATGATACGTTCCATGGACTTGCAGACCAGGCTCGTCAGGCTAATAGGTCGATAGTTTCCGGGATCAGTGGTGGCTCCCCCTTTGTGGAGTAAGATAACTGTTGCTGTTCTCCATTCAGTGGGCACAAAGCTTGATGCGAGGCTATTATTGAACATGGTGCTTAAGTGAGGAGCCAGTTTGTTCTGAAGTTCATGTAAAATGCAGCCTGGGATGTTGTCCAGTCCCATGGATGCTGTATTTTTGGCTTTAGAGAGTGCAGCTTTTACCTGCGTAGTTGTGATTACAGGGACTCTGCATTCTTCCTGTATAGATATGGGCCCTTTAGGGGGGGGGGGGGGTAAAGTTAGCACTGAACCTGTCTGCCAGGATGTTGGCAATATCATTTGGTTCTGTAATTTTCGTGCCATTGTGCTGTAACTCAGAGCAGATCTGGGTGCTGCCATCGAGATACTTGACATAGCTATAGAATGCTTTGTGGTTATCCTTAGAATTAGTGGCTATTTTGTTTTCGTAGCTAGCTTTGGAGGATCTTATAAGGGATCTCAGCTTCTTACTGAGGCTGACCAGGGAGCTTCTCCACTCATGGAATTTTACTCTTTTTTTTGCAACAGTTTCTTCCTTCTGTTGTACAGTTTGTTTATGGCAGGGGACCACCAGATTGGCTTCCTTTTTTTGGAGGATAACGTCTTGGTTCTGTTTGGGATAGCACGATCCATGCACTCGTGTAAGTGCTTATAGAGTGCATTTGTGTAGGATTCAGCAGTCGTAACTGTATTGTCCATCTGCGTGGGTGTCATGAAGTTCACCACTTCTGTCTTAAGAAGCATGAAGTTGGCTTTGGAGAAATTTTTTACTGTGGTTTCCTTAATGGGGGGTGGGGGCGGGATGTGGATATCAAGGGTGATTAGGTTATGGTCAGATCGGACCAACGAGGAGTTGACTTCAGGTGTGGAACACCGGTCATTCATGCTGGTAATGACTAGGTCTAGGATATTGTTGCCCCTGGTGGGGGTGTGGATAAGTTGATCCAGGGCATTGGAGTTTATGAATTCCAGAAAGCGTTGCGCTAAGGAGCTGATACACGAGTAGTTTTCCCAGTTAATGATGGGGTAGTTGAAGTCGCCCATTATTAGGGTGTTTGGTTGAACCCTAATATTTTCCAGTACATCAAGAAAAGTTATAAAGTTAAGTTAAAGCTTATTGGAAATTAAACAATAATGTTGGAATTCTGCTGGTGGAGTGTTACTATTCTATGTACATTTTCTTTTTTAAGATACATTTAGTGATAATGTTTTGGATTTCTCATTCTCTGTATTAAAATGCTGTACTAGACAGATAACAATATCTCGCTACGTGGTAGCTGCCATACTGACCATACTGAGCTTTACTGCCCTGCACTACACTGTCTGCACTGATTTCAAACCCAGTGTCAGGTGAGTAACAAAGACAAAGGCGAAACTTACTACGCAAGCAGGATTTAAAGATCATGTGCAGCGTAGTGCAAAGAAATGCAGCATCTGCATTCCTTTCCTCTAGTTTTTTCATAATTAATCCTGGTGGCAAGAGGCTGTCCTGTTCAAATCTTCACACAAAATAAAGATTGTATTTGATAATAGGACTGTTAGAAAAATAAATGGCTTCAAGAGCAATCCTCTCACCCTTCCTGGTGTGTGATGTTCATTGATGGGAATTCCTTACTGATGTCATGTTGGTGATGGAATCTCTTCTTGTCTTGGCTTCTGTTAATTGTAGTGCAAGCATATGGGAGTTACATGACATACTGCATTTCAATCATTATCCAATGTGAGGAAATTCTATTGCTCACATTTGAAGGATATACATGTATAAAAAAAAGTATATATATATATATATATATATATATATATATATATATATATATATATACACACACACACACACAAGGTCAAAGTTCTGGCACTCAGTTAACAGTAATACTTGGTTACAGCTTAATTCATTAAATATGACTATTGTTTGTGGGTCCATTAACTTTGTCCTCCCAAAGGTGCTTACAGGCATAGGGGATTTAACAGATGTCAAAACACTGGCCCCCCTGACCTCACATCATCATTATGCTGGTTGTGATGACATACGTCACAGCAAGCAAATTCCTACTAAATGAAAAATATGCTTTTTTACACAGGATATAGCTTTTTACAGGATGGAAATTTCTTGTTTTTTTAAATGCACTAGGTGATCAGAGTTTTACTTCAAAGACCTTTGAATGAATGCTTCAGTTCAGTTAGGATTAATACTCTACATTATTTAGAGCGGATGATACAGTGTATGACATCACAGCTACTTTATTATCAGTTTGTAAAGTTAACTTTTCCTGCCTCCGTTTCTTAGGTTACATGATCTTATAGTTAATCAAAAGGAAGAGTAAATTTCAGATAAAAAGTAACATTCATTGTTTTAGACTATGATCAGTTATAGGCAACACTGGCTGAGTTAAGTTTGCCAATGGATAGGCCCAGGCAACGCAGAAAGGAGGCCACATCCATTACTTCTTCTTTTGGCACTATGTTGCACACTGTAAAGGTGTGATCTCATATGCTTTTCTGTGCTCACATAACTTGACAATGAATAACTATGACATACTTCATCAACTTAGCTGTAGGGGAGAATGACAAACAGTGAAAATAAATAAAAGCTTTTCTTTCTTAATCTATTCGTTTGTTTTCTGAGATAGTTCACAGATCACAATAGGCCATTTGCAGGCACAGCCCTTACAAATTAATTTAACAACAATAGAAAATAACTATCTTCTCTATGATACACAAAGATATTTACCTGAAATATGACAATGTTCTTTACAAAGACTGTATCTTAACAATCCATCTTTAATCAAGGAAATCTCAGTACAGATTCTAAAAATGGAGACACCTGATGAATTTCGTCTAGAGATAGTTAAATTATTTCCAGAATGATTCACTTATGTAAAGCAGACTGCATATTTGTTCCTTCTGTTGAAAAAACAATTTTCTTGCTTTAAACCTTGTGACTGCTGTGTGAAGCAGATAAAATACTATTTCTCTCTCAGCTTCAGCATTTCTTCCTGTGGCTGCTGAACATTTGCTGTGTGCATTTGAATATTCCTGATCAACAACTAACTAACTAACTAACTGGGGCAGCTGTTTGCCTGTTATCTGGGAACAGCAATCCATTCTTTTCAATGATGGTCATGAATTCTATTGCTTATGTTCATCCCAACTGCTTCACACTCAGCACATTGAACTACTCCTTTGTGTACTGGAAATCAGAGTTATATGAGACCAAGAGCAGAATACCACCTGCAAACAACAACTAACTAACTAACTAACTATGACTTCACCAACACTGACCCTGGTAACTATAGACTTAAAAAGCGTAACCAGTCGTATCTGTAAAGCAATGGAATGCATCATTATAAAGCTTACCAAAAAGAATTTCAAAACTTACTGACAAGGACATCAACAGTCTACATGTCCTGGACTCAAATTAGTCTGAGTTTATTAAAGGTAGAAGCTACATTCTAAACTTAGAGGACTTCTTTGAACAAGTCACCAATGCATTGGATGAAGGCACATCAGTGCACATTGCTACTAATGACCTGGGGAAGGTCTTTGATACCATACCACATTATGCCATTACAGACACACTAATCAAACTAAATGTAAACACATATGTAACCTGCTGGATTCAAAACTGGCTGACTGACAAAAGTGAATATATTAGTATAGGTGTCACACAGTCAGCAAAAAGGGTCGTTACTAATGGCATCCCTCAAGGACCAGTCCATGGGCCATTTTTGTTTGGTACTTACTTCTCTTGATGTCCGAGATGTGGCTGACTAAGCTTGTAGATGACTGCAAACTCTGTGCCATTATGAACTCTTCAGCAGACTCCCAGACTTTCCAGGATGATCTAACATACAAAAATGGTTCCAGGACCACGACTTTAAGTTAAATGCCAATAAATGTGATATACTGTCCTTTGGCAAACATGGACTCCCACATCTCTACCCCACAGATGACATAACTATTTCAAAATTGGCACAGTTATTAGAAACCTAGGTACTTTAATTGGTAATGAACTATCCTTTGTCCACCATGTATCTATGGTTGTTAGGAAATCCTTTTACACAGCTAGACTAATTACCAGCGATGTATCTTCTAAGTCAAGGGAAGATATTATCCCTTTCTACTAATCTCTTATTAGACCCATGTTAGAATACAATGTTCTTTTCAGTACGTTCTTGAAACGTATGACTCACCTCAAAAGACTGCAGCATTTCCTCACAAAGAAAATCAAGGACATGGCTTCTCATGATAACGGGACCCAATAACAAAATTGATTTCTCTCACTCAAAAAATCACTCTTTTATGGAGTATATTTCTCTTTTTCCTCTTCTGCCCTGATGACCATCAGTCTTCTCCTGTTGGAGTCTAATGCATTCATTTTCCAGAGGAGTGGGGAGTGAACCCTCAGATCCTCTGGGGCTTGAACCATCAGGACATGCTGTCATCCTGGTACACATCAGGGAGTTTGCATCACTAGCATCTAAACAACTAAGAAGATTATGTCCTAACTACCCAATTTCTTGGTGCTGATGTGGGCATGAGGACCACAAATGACCTGTGACCTCAGTGTGTACACGCTGTCACACATGCACACACAACACACACTCACCCAGTACAGATTACCCGCTGATGGTGGAGACCCAGTCATAGAGGGTTCCCCCACTCTAGACTCACTTCAGCCCCTCAGTCTGAGATCTGTCTTTTTGGACACAGCCTCTTCTTCTCCCCTCACTCCATGGTTACACATGCTCCACCTCCTCTTCCATGCTGTTAACTGCCCAGGCCACTAATCAGACCTGAGCTGCTTGTACCATAGTCTAGGCTTTATCCCACTGCATCACCAGGATGACTAATAACCCAAAACACAAACTTAATCTTCCTCACCTGGGGCAGCTGTTTGCCTGTTATCTGTGAACAGCAATCCATTCTTTTCAATGATGGTCATGAATTCTACTGCTTATGTTCATCTCAACTGCTTCACACTCAGCACACTGAATTACTCCTTTGTGTACTGGAAGTCAGAGTTATATGAGACCAAGAGCAGAACACCACCTGCAAACAACAATTTAACACTTACATCCATAAACTGGACACCCTCAAGACCCTAGCGGTGTCTTAATATCCTGCCCACAGCTCAGCCCCCCTCCCCAAAAAAAAGTCATTTGGAGCTACTAAATACGTTTATCAGCAAAAAGGTGAATGGGGGGAGGGGGTAAGGTATAGTTCCAGCAGGAACAGGTCAGATTATACCTGATTAGCACCTGGCAATAAAAATAGGAGCCTGGGACATATAATGCTGCCTTGGTGAAAGTAAGGAGGTAAAGCTTTTACAGGAAGTAGAAGAGTAGCAACTAGATATCCACATAGCACTGGGCAAACAGTGGAGCCTGTAAATCTGGCAACCAAAACATTTACAAAATACACACACTGTCAGGCAAAGTGAAAAAAGAATAAATTATGTGCAATATGAAAAAAAAACTCAAAATTTATGTGTTGGTCTGTTTCTCCAACAGTACTTCCTGCTACAAAACACCAAAATTACTTATCACAAAGACACTTTGCAATGTATGTTACTTAACCAAAATGTTTTAAGTGGCAGCTGGGCTGTCAAACCTGACTAATACTCAAGGTCTATTTACTACTGCATATCCCAGTACTACCTGTAAAAGTACTATAGCTCCAGATGTTCTCGTACTGTGGGGCCCACTGTGATTCCTTATTCTAGAATGTTGCATATGGCTAAAATGCTCCCCTATAAATTATAGCAATACAAGCAACTGGGACTTGTGGTTTTAGTAGTTGTGGTATGCAAACTGAGCATTACAACTGCTTCAATAAAAGATGCTGAAGTTGTCCGAAATGACTTACATAAACTACATAAGTCATGCAGCCATAATATCCTCATGACACCTGGCAAAATTATATAAATTATGATATAAAATAAATGGTTAAATCATAAAATATCTAAAGACTACAAATGACAGCAATTTTATTTTTTCCAGTGTCTTCCAAAAGTGCATAAAGATACACGTAATCCCCCCTTCGACCCATTGTATCAGGGAGAGGTTGGCGCACAGAGCCAGTGTCTGTATATGTAGAAAAACAGCTAAGGTTTGTGTTGAACAAGATAACCACTGTCCTTCGTGACATCAAACAGTTTTTAGAACACCTTTATGGCTGGGCTGAGACTCAACAAGCTGTAAATTTAAGTGATGTGATTTTTGTTACTTTGGACGTGAACTCTTTGTTCACGGTTATCCCCAATGATGAAGGGATTGAAAATGTCAGGCAGTTTCTTATCAAGGAGAGCAGTTTCAGCATTACCAAAATTAATATATGTGCTCTTCTAAACTTGATTCTAGAGAACAATGTTTTTTTGTTTCAAAGAGAATTCTTTCTTCAAAAAGTGAGAGTTGCTATGGGCACGGCATGTGCCAGTACATATGCCAATATCATTTTGGCTCAGTGGGAGAAAGAAACGGTGTATACCTCTGACATGTACAAGCAGCACATTCTGTTTTTTAAACGTTTCGTGGATTATATATTTTTTGCTTGGCATGGTGATGAGACACAATTGGACACATTTGTTAGGTTTCTTGATAATACCACTGGATAGCTTTCCTTCTCCTTTAGTTACGCCAAAGAGGAGATCAACTTTCTAGATGTAAAGGTTAACAAAAATATGTTTGGCAACATCTCAACAAGGATACATAGGAAGAAGAACACCATTCTTCATCGTTCCGTTATGCATCCTAGGCACATTACTAAGAATATAGTCAAGAACCAAGTCTTACGTTGCAAGAGACTGCATACAGACAGGGAAGAATTAAAAGATGCTATGAGTAGTCTCACCACAGAGTTTGTTGAGAGAGGATACAAGAGGGTTGATATTGAGAGTGATAGTTAAAGTAGACTTACATGAAAGTCACAAAACCAAACCTTACTACTCAGATGAGCACTTAATGAATGTAACCCCAGATAAGCAGGTCTCCTCATTACCTGTCAATAGGCTATGTCTTACTTTTCTAATGATGTCTACAAGACATGTGACATCATTAAAAAGAACTGGTCCATTCTTCTCACTGACCCCGAGATTAGCCGGGTTGTTGGTTCTACACCCAGTTTTAGTTTTAAAAATAGCAAGAATTTGAAAAAGAAACTCTGCTATAAACAGAATAAAACATGTGACAGGTTTGTCTCACAACGTAGAGGGACTTTCCCATGTAGAAACTGCAGAATATGCAATAACATTTGGTCCACCTGCATGATTTTACACCCTGTGCATCAGAAACCTGTAGAGTTTCTATTTTATGCAGATTGTTCTACTAAAAACATTGTGTATTTTGCTAAGTGCAATCTTTGTAGTGCATTCTATATTGGTAAAACCAATAGAACTATGAGGGAAAGGGTGATGGAACATCTTAATGATATCAGGAGCAGCAAACTTATTAATGCATTAGCTAAGCATGTCTTAGACTGTGGAGATCAGCACAATTTTAAATTCTTGGTCTTGCAAAAAATGAATGTGAGCCTTAGAGAAGGTGATATTAACAATGAAATTGAATATGCTGAATTAAGGTGGATAGTGGACTTTAAGGCATACTTATCACCTGGTCTTAACAGTACTGTATCTTTAAAACCTCTCTTGAAAAAAAGAGGGTTGCGTCACTGATTTGTAAAGAGTTTTTATTGGTTATTGGTTTTATTTAAACCTTGAGTGCTAATTTATTTCTGTATTAAGGTCTGAAGAAGAGGATTGCCTTGAAAGCGCTTACCTAAATCTGTGTTTTGTAATAAATTTCAAGTATTTTAATTTCCAGCCTACAAGTCTCTTTATCTACATTTATAGATCTGTAGGAATAAAGGATTAAACACTGGGGAAGAAGTTGGATATGGTTGGGGTACACTGTTATGTATCAGAGCATTCATGAGGGGTTAGTACAGGAACATAGCCATTTATTTTTTAGATAAGCTTTAAGTGATGGCTTAAAGTGGTTAGTGGATGAGATTGAGAGAATGGATTTAGGAAGAGAGTTCCATATACGAGATATATAGTTGGAAAATAAAGATTCTCCTGCAGTGTTGTTGGCCTTGGAGACGGTGAGTAAGTTCTTATTGTTAGAGTAAAGTGGTCTGCTGGAACTGTAAGGAAAAATGAGATTTTATAGTACAGGGGTTCAGGTTGGCTGTGTTACAGTTTTGTGAGTTAGAGAGAGTTGGTTGTAAAGAATAATGTTGGGAAGCTTAAGCCAGTCTAGTATCCTTAAAGCTGTACAGTAATGTGTTCTATATGGGCAGCCAGATGCAAACTTAGCAATTTTATTATAACAGTCCTCTAGCTTTGATAAGTCAGTTTTCATTAAATTAGTTAAAACTGGAGAGGCATATAGTAGAGTGGAGAGCAGATGGGTTTGTGCTAATTTAATTTTGGCCATTGTGGTCAGGAACATTTTGTGCCTATATAGACTTCCAAGTTTCTTATGGACTTTTATATAGTTAAGGAGACATATAAGTCAAATTTTAGGTTATTGTCTATTTCCACTCCAAGAAGCTTTGTATGGGTTGTCGGGGAGATGACAGTATTGTCTTTGGCTATTATGTTAAATGGTGGGCATGCGATGTCTTGTTAAGCTGGAAGAGTAATAATTTAGTATTTTTTGGGTTGAGGATTAAATGGGCATTGGCTAACCATGTTTCAACATAAGTGAAAGATTCCTTTGTTTGAGAATGAAGAGCTGATAGAGAAGTGGCAGCACAGATCAGTGTTGAATCATCTGCATACTGTATTATAGAACCATGTGGAGTAGCTGTGTGTAGATTATTAGTAAAGAGGGAGAAAAGGAGGGGGCCTAAAGTAGATACTTGGGGGACACCAGTGAATAAAGGAAGGCATGGAGATAGGTCACCCTGCCATAGAACAGATTGTTGATGGCCAGATAAATAGTTATGAAACCATGCTATGGCAGATGGTGAGAAGGATAGTTCAGTTAGTACATCTATTAGTTTGGAATGGGAGAACATATCAAAAGCTTTTGCTAGGTCTAGAAAGATGGCAGATACAAAGTTGTTGTTATTCCTGTGATGGTTTATGGTATTAGTCAAGGATAAATGAGCTGTAGTGCTGGGTCTACTTCATATGACCTAAATTTCATTTGACTGAGACCAAAACACTGAAAGTTCGAAAGACTGAAAACTCATTTGACTGAAACTCATAACACTGACACATTAAAGTAAAAGGTATATGCCCTTTTCCCCACTGTAGTGTGATCCTGGAGTTAGTATATATAGTTAGGGGGTGTGGGGGGGCACAGCCCCCCACATTGGGGGTGTGGGGGCCTTCGCCTCCCACATAGTTTAGGTAAATATTGTTTTCTGCAAAGAGTTATTCATTGCAGTTATAAATATCCATGTGTATGGTTTAAAATGTATAAAGTATGTGGGTGTGCCCCCCCCCAACTATATATACTTACTCCAGGATCGCACTACAGTGGAGAAAAAGGCATACACCTTTTATTTTAATGTGTCAGTGTTATGAGTTTCAGACAAATGAGTTTTCAGTTTTTTGAACTTTCAGTGTTTTGGTCTCAGTCAAAGGAATTTCGGTCAAATGAAATTTAGGTCACATGAAGCAGACCCAGTTATCTAGGGCAAGTGTATTAGGTTTTAGTTTTTGGAGTCATTTTTGTATAGTGGCTGTAGGAACTGGTGAGTAAGAGAACGATGCATTGCTGGTTGTAGTCCTGGCTGTTTTGATATCAGGAGTAAGGGGTTTGCTGTTTGGAAAGGGCAATTATAGATTCAGTAAAATGTTTGTTAAAAATGGTAGCTATGCTATCGGAATTGTTATGGATGTTTGGGGTTGGTGTAGTAGATTTTCCTGGGTGAAGGATTGAGTTTATAGCCGGCCAGAGTTTTTGAGGGTTGTTTTGAATGTTATGATAGAAATTTATTTGATCCTGTTTTATTTGGTTTTCTTGCCTTATTTCTAATTTCCTGATACTGTTTAGAAACTGTTGTGTTAGTCTTATGCCATAGTTCTCAGGCTTTATCTCTAGCTTTCAGAAGGGCCCTAGTGTCTCTGTTTAGCCAGGGGGCATAGTTTGATTTTGCTGTGATGGTTCTTGCAGGGGCAAGTGCATTTAATATATCTAAAAAGGATTTAAAGTGTTTCACTGCATCATCTAGGTCAAGGTATTTGAGTGGAGTCCAATTGCACCTTTGTAGGTCAGCTAGGAAGTTGTCAAGATTAAAGTTATGTTTTTTTTTCTGAGTTGTTTAAACATAGTAGGTTTTGGTGGGAATATGTGTTGTCGTATAAGAAATGTGGGTAGGTGGTTGCTCAGACCATCAGGAAAGCAAACTGATTGGAATGAGTGAGAGGAGTTATTTAATAATATCCAATCCAAGGTTGATTGTTTTACTAGCTTTATCTATTCGGGCAGGTATCTATTCGGGCAGGTTCTTGAATAGCTTGTGTAAAATCATGCAAGTTTATGTGATGGATGGGGTGATCTGTATCACATGCAAACCAGTCTAAATTAAAATCACCCATCATGCATGTCTCCTGACCAAGGGTACTACTTGCCCAGTACAATAGCCATTCTATAACATTATTTCCAGGTAGGCTATAGCAGCCAATTATATTGTTTTTCCAGAATTTATAGTTAGTGCAGTATAGATGATTTCTGCACTGTCAGGTTGTGGGGTTTTGCAGTCAAGGAAAGTTAAAGTGAGATGGTCTTTAAAGAGGATAGCAACTCCACCTCCTCTTTTGTTATGTCTATCCACCCGAAGTATGGAGTAACTTGGGAGTAGTATTTCATTATCTTTGTACTTGGTTTTAGCCATGTTCCGGTGATTATTACTATGTCTGGGGAGTATGTGGCTAGAGTGGCATGGAGGATGTCAAATTTGTTGGCTGTACTTCTAATATTAATGTTCATTAGCAATAGGTCTAATTTTTTTTTATTTAGGATTGGATGTGTAGGGGTGTTGAGACTAGACTGACTAGGAGGGTTGGTGTTATCTGAGAGTGGTCCAGGGTTTGGGTGGATGTCACCACTAAGCAGTAGCCTAGAGGCAATGTTGGTAAGTAGTTTCAATCGTTTATAAGCTCAGAGGATGAAGAATGGAAAGGCTGTTGGCCCAGATGACATACCAGTGGAAGCATGGAGGTTCTTAGGAGAAATGGCAGTGGAATTTTTAACCAGATTGTTTAATGAAATTTTGGAAAGTCAGAGGATGCCTGAGGAGTGGAGAAAAAGTGTTTTGGTACCTATCTTTAAGAATAAGGGTGATGTGCAGAGCTGCAGTAACTACAGAGGGATAAAATTGATCAGTCATAGCTTGAAGTTATGGGAAAGAGTAGTGGAAGCTAGGTTAAGAAGGGAGGTGATGATTAGTGATCAGCAGTATGGTTTCATGCCAGGAAAGAGCACTACAGATGCAATATTTGCTCTGAGTGTTGTTGGAGAAATACAGAGAAGGTCAGAAGGAGTTGCAATGTGTCTTTGTGGACTTAGAGAAAGCATATGACAGGGTGCCTAGAGAGGAGTTGTGCTATTGTATGAGGAAGTCGGGAGTGGCAGAGAAGTATGTAAGAGTGGTACAGGATATGTACAAGGGTAGTGTGACATTGGTGAGGACTGCAGTGAGAGTGACAGATACAGACAGATTTAACACACACACGTGTGTAAATAATAATTTTTAATTTATTTTTATTTAATATTAGTATAGGATTTATTAAATTTAACATTATTGTTTAATTAATTAATTAGTAGTTAATTGGGGTGTGACTTGTGTATTAAAATCAAGGCAACAATTGTAACGTGTATTCTGAAGAAGTTCGTCATATCGGACGAAACCCGGGTAAATTCGTTTCTGTGCTGCTACTAATTTGTTTCTGTACTGCTACTTTGTGTGTGTTATTTTAAGAATAAATCATCCATTATTGCTGAGAATTTTTCATCTTTCTACAGCGTGGATTTTTGTCAGTGAGTTTGCTGTGGTAACACCGGATTCCCGTGTTCTTGAACTTCTTGGACCTTAAAGCATCAGTTTACATTGTTTTTCTGGGTATCAGTGGTTATGGAAGGCGAGGTTGTTCCAGTTCCGGTGGATACCGGAGTGTTACTTCAGCAGATTCGTGAACAACTCAGAGAGCATTCGGCTCTTATACACCAATTAATGGAAAAAGACAATAATGTTATTCCGGAATCAGTGAGTGATAGCCTTGGGTTACCCTTAACACAGGTTACACCACAGTCTTGTGTTTCTGATATACAAGGTCAACGTAACCTTGGAGAGACCGTTTATTTGTCTGAAATTAAGAACAATAGAGCATGGCGAGACAACAACTATTCATTTAATATGGGGAATAAATCTAAACCCCACACACCGAAGCAGAGCAATACTTCCATGCATGATATGTTAAAAACTTTTGAAATGAAGCTATTCAAATACAAAAGAATTCAACTAGAGAATAGTTATTTAAACAAAAATATAAAATTAAACATGGTCCCCAAAGGCTTGCGCCTTTGGAGATATCCCAATGGTTGCGAAGATAATGTACTTATGCTTGACGAATTGCATGAACTGTTCAATAACACCGGAATCAAACTGATGGAAATTATGATCAAGCATAATAATATTAGAATTGAAGCCTTGCTCAATGAACTTGACTGTTTAAATCAAAACATCAGTCAGGACTTATTGTTTGAGCGCAACTATACGAATTATATCAATATCATACGGGACGTAGATACCAGTTGTGACATTTTGTTTCATAAAAAACATTTCAAAATTGTTAGGGATATAAAAAGATACGAAATTGGGGATGTTTATCCCAAAACTAAACGAGTCACTCGCAGCCATGGTAACCAAGGTCATGAGGGGCGTATACGACCAGAGCAGGAAGTGAATGATGTTACTTCCGACAGTGAATGCTACGAACACAATGGTACTGGTGAATTTAACGGTGGTTTCACAGATGAGGGAGTTCGGCGTTCTGAGAGGCTCCTTAACCGAGGGCAAAATACTGAGGCAGAAGAATATAGGAGCATGGGGGCACGACCTAAGAAAGATTTTTTGTCTACAAAAAACGCTTGGAAGAGCCGCAGGTAGTCAGTGTGTCTTACATTGACAGTACCCCCAATGTTTACGGTTCGTTGGACTTACAGAATGACTATCAAGACTTTGGTGTACAGGACATTTCAAATCAAAACAGTAATCGAGGTTTGTGTCTTAAATATGATGCTACCAGTGACACTGTTCAGTCAACTGTGGTAATACCAATATCTAATAACAGCAATGGAACACACACTGATAAATTCGTTAATAATGAGTTCATTAATTGTGAGACGAACTTTGAAACTGTTATAGCTGATGGTATGAACGATTATATAACTCATGGTTTATGTTACAATGACGATAGTAAACTAGATAGTTTTACGAATTTAGAAATTGTACAAAAATGCGAATACAATGCTGAAACACATGTAGTTAACCTTGTTGACAATACTGTTAGATGTAATTCTGTTTTTCAGGACATTCAAGTAAATCATGATGATATCTTTGTTAATAACAATCATGGCATCAATAATGATGCAACATTAGCCAATATGAATGATGGTATTATGGGTACAAAATCTCAAGATATACATGAGGGAGATCAAATGTTATTAGATCTTTCTATATATGAAATTATGGATGAAAAAATGTGTACAAACAATGTGATTGGTAGTAATGAATTTGAGAACAAAAACAATGATAGTACAGTAACATTCATGAACAAACCTAATACATCCCTGATATATAATGACATGATTATTCCTATCAACTTTTATATTGATTTGGACCCTGAACATTACTCTGATGAAATGCATCAACCTTTTTCAAGTACTATTTTTGAACAAACAAATAGTGAATTTTTAAGTAACCCCACTGTAGTAACTAATACCCACGGGGACTTTAAAATATTTAATTATTCCAGGAATGTAATGAGTTGTGAACATGCTAATCTTTTCTCAAGAGGATTTAATTTTGTACCATGTCGTAAGGGTAGACTAGTCAATTCACTTATTGACTTAAAATTATTCATTAGGAAATTGAACTTAAAAACTATTTTCAAGGACATACAAAATGATAATATGTCTATTAAATATAATAATAAATTGACTAAACCCAGTGTCTTCAACCCCCCAATAAATGATAAAGTAGCCTTATTCAAAAAATAACCTAAATGGATATTAGGAATTTTCACCAACAATATAAGAAACCTATACATATTAATATGGTCAAGGAACAACAAACTACCCTTGATTATATATTGGGACTTACGGACATTAGAATAATGAGACCGGATAAAGGCAGTGGGGTGGTTATAACAGACAAGGGGGATTATATTTCCTATATGACTACAATGTTAGTTGGTGACTCATATTCTGAGGTGAGTTTGAATGAAATTAATATTGCTCACCAAAGAATTGATAATTTTTTAGAAGACATGTTAATGCAAGGAGAGATTTCGGAGGATGAATATGGGTTTTTGAGGAACGATTATCCTGTAATTAGCGGGATTTTTGGTATACCCAAGATTCATAAAGGTCTGAATAATTTACAATTCAGACCAATAGTAGATGGCAAGAGAAGCAAGACATGCTTCATTAGTCAGTATCTAGACCATCACTTTAAAAAGGGTTTAACAAAATTTCCCTATATCACTAAAGATTCTTGGGATTTTTTGAAAAGGTTGAATGAATTTAAAATGGACAATGGATATATTTTTGTCACTGTGGATGTGTGTAATCTTTTTACATGCATTCCACATGACATAGGCTTAATATGGTTAGAGGAACAACTTTTTGAATCTAAAATGTATGATCAAACTAAAATTAATACTCTGATTAATCTCATGGATATTGTGTTACACAACAATTTTATATATTTTGAAGGGAATTATTATCAACAGATTGATGGAGTTGCCATGGGGGCAGCTTGTGCCCCCATGTATGCAAATCTCATAATGACATACTGGGAACATAATTTCGTTTTCAAGAGTGGATTTCAGAAACATATTAAAATGTATTCAAGATACCTGGACGATATTTTTATCGTCTGGGATCAAGATGAAAGGGAATTACACACCTTTTTAGAATATATAAATAATAATGTCCGATTTTTGAAATTTGCACATAATATTAGTTATGATGAAATCACCTTTTTGGATGTCAAAATTACATACCACAAGAATAATGGTTGTTTGCAATCTAATATTTTTAGAAAACCAACGTTTTCAAATTCCTACCTCCATTATGACAGCTGGCACCCTGACCATCAGAAAAAGGCTGTTGTCAAGGGCCAGATGGTCAGGGCGGCCAGGATGGTTAGTGATGAGGGGGAATTTATTAAAGAATTGAAATTTATGGCAACCATGTTTATTAATAGGGGTTATCCCAAAGCCTTTTGTGAAAAAATACTTGAAGAAGTGAAAAATAAGAGACTTACAGGATTTTATGAGGCTATATTATGTCATGGGTACAGTAGTGAAAAAACAAATAACAACAATGTAGATATCCATCAGTTGCCCTTGTACATTTCTGTATTTGATGACTCCTACGAAGTTATTAGAAATATAATTAAGAGAAATTGGGGGATTTTGACTAATGATAACAGTATGGCACATATGTTTCAAGGTCAACTCAAATTTATTTATAAAAAAGATTTATCTCTCAAGGAATTTTTTGAAAATATGATGGAATCAGCCAAGCATAAAACAAACAGGTCAGTTGGCAATTTCAAATGTGGGAGGTGTGCAGTTTGTACACATATAAAATGTACAAGTGGCAGACTTATGGTAAACTTCCACAATATTAATATAGGAGGGCACTTTAATTGCTATACCTCAAATGTCATATATATTGCACTTTGCCAGGATTGTAAGGCATTCTATATAGGTAAAACTAGCAGACGTTTTAGGAATAGAATTAAAGAACACCTGCTAGATATTCAACATATGAGAACCATGAATGCCCTTGCTAGACACATACAATCCAACAAAACTCATACATTTAAATTTTGTGTCATTCAACATATTGAATATGATGCACATGGTAAATACACTAAATATGACTTAGATGTTAATGAATTGAAGTGGCAAATATTATTGAATGCATACAACTGGCCTGGTCTAATATTGTAGTATAAAACCTATATTAAACAACAATCACATTAAGGGTAGACCATGATTTAGTTAACATTAACCATCATATATTTAGTACACAGATGTACACGTGTTTACAATAAAATTATGTAATATGTTATAGTTTACTTTTCATATTTCATATATGTGTTTACATTTCTATACACATATATTTTTAATGTGAATGTATTTATTAATATTTAAGATTTACTTGAATAGTGATTTACATATGAGATATATTAATGTGAAATATTCATTCACATTATAAGATTATAATTTAATCATTTACATGATTTTATTAATTTTAAATATATATATTTGATGAAATTTATCACACACACGTGTGTATATAATAATTTTTAATTTATTTTTATTTAATATTAGTATAGGATTTATTAAATTTAACATTATTGTTTAATTAATTAATTAGTAGTTAATTGGGGTGTGACTTGTGTATTAAAATCAAGGCAACAATTGTAACGTGTATTCTGAAGAAGTTAAACCCAGGTAAATTCGTTTCTGTGCTGCTACTAATTCGTTTCTGTGCTGCTACTTTGTGTGTGTTATTTTAAGAATAAATCATCCATTATTGCTGAGAATTTTTCATCTTTCTACAGCGTGGATTTTTGTCAGTGAGTTTGCTGTTGTTCTTGAACTTCTTGGACCTTAAAGCATCAGTTTACATTGTTTTTCTGGGTGAGAGTGACAGATACGTTTAAGGTGGAGGTGGGATTAAATCAAGGATCAGCTCTGAGCCCTTTATTTACAGTGCAGTGGTGATGGACAGGTTGACAGATGAGATTAGACAGGAGGCCCCATGGACTATGATGTTTGCAGATGACATTGTGATATGTAGTGAGAGTAGGGACCAGGTTGAGGACACCCTGGAGAGGTGGAGATATGCTTTAGAGAGGAGAGGAATGAAGGTCAGCAGGGCTAAAACAGAATATATGTGAATAAATGAGAGGGAGGGTAGAGGAATGGTGAGGATGCAGGGAGTAGAGTTGGTAAAGGTGGGTGAGTTTAAGTACTTGGGATCAACAGTTCAGAGTAATGGTGAGTGTGGAAGAGAGGTGAAGAAGAGAGTACAGGCAGGGTGGAATGGGTGGAGAAGAGTGTCAGGAGTGATTTGTGACAGACGGATACCAATAAGAGTGAAAGGGAAGAGGGTAGTGAGACCAGCTATGTTATATGGGTTGGAGACGGTAGCATTGTCGAAAAGACATGAGTCAGAGCTGGATGTGGCAGAGTTAAAGATGTTAAGATTTGCATTGGGTGTGACTAGGATGGACAGGATTAGGAATCAGTATATTAGAGGGTCAGCTCAGGTTGGACAGTTTGGAGACAAAGCAAAAGAGGTGAGATTGCGTTGGTTTGGACATGTGCTGAGGAGGGATGCTGGGTATATTGGGAAAAGGATGCTAAGGATGGAGCTGCCAGGTAAGAGGAAAAGAGGAAGGCCTAAGATGAGGTTTGTGGATGTGGTGAGAGAAGACATGCAGGTGGTTGGTGTGAAAGAGCATGATGCAGAGGACAGGAAGAAATGGAAACAGATGATCCGCTGTGGCGACCCCTAACAGGAACAGCCGAAAGAAGATGATGATGATAAGCTCATTGTTGACTAACTGAGGGCTATAGTGACTATCTTTAGTAGGTATTATTTTAAGTGGAAAATACTGGAGGCTAGTAATATTGACAAATGTAGGACAGATGGTGAGATAATGGTAAGGTGGGTTTGTGGTGTGATGAAAAGTGGGTGTCTGGAATGTGTTTTGGTGATGAGTAGTTAGGTGAGATAGTAATATGAGTGAAATAAGAAGTGATAAGTGAAGCACAAGCATGTTATAGGTCTAGGAGGATGTGAGATAGTAATATGAGTGTAGTAAGAAGTGATAAGTGAAGCACAAGCATGTTATAGGTCTAGGAGGAGGTGAGATAGTAATATGAGTGAAATAAGAAGTGATAAGTGAAGCACAAGCATGTTATAGGTCTAGGAGGAGGTGAGATAGTAATATGAGTGTAGTAAGAAGTGATAAGTGAAGCACAAGCATGTTATAGGTCTGGGAGGAGGTGAGATAGTAATATGAGTGTAGTAAGAAGTGATAAGTGAAGCACAAGCATGTTATAGGTCTGGGAGGAGGTGAGATAGTAATATGAGTGTAGTAAGAAGTGATAAGTGAAGCACAAGCATGTTATAGGTCTGGGAGGAGGTGAGATAGTAATATGAGTGTAGTAAGAAGTGATAAATGAAGCACAAGCATGTTATAGGTCTAGGAGGAGGTGAGATAGTAATATGAGTGTAGTAAGAAGTGATAAGTGAAGCACAAGCATGTTATAGGTCTGGGAGGAGGTGAGATAGTAATATGAGTGTAGTGATAAGTGAAGCACAAGCATGTTATAGGTCTAGGAGGAGGAAACAGAATAACAGGAAGTGCATCTAATTGCATGGATAGAGTGAGGGAGTGTCAGCCTAGTGCATAAGAGTAGAAGAAGCATTGGGCCAGGTGGGATATGGAGGCAGGGTAGGGGAATGGAGCGAGCAGAGCAAGCCCCAGCAGGAGGGAGTCCAAAAAAAAAAAACAATCAGGAGCCAGGAAATGTAAGTAAGACAATGCACTATGTTACAGCTTATAACCTTACAGAAAACAAATGTTGCTAGCAAGCTCTTTAAGGATGAGTAGAGCTAAGGGAATTGGGACTGAACTAAAGTTTTGTTTTGGAATAGTTTTAATCTTAGACTCTGGACCTCACCTGTTTGCATACAGAGGGAATAAGGATCTTGTACAATTAGTAGAGTATGTAGATTATATATATATATATATATATATATATATATATATATATATATATATATATATACATGCATACATACATACATACATGTATGTGTGTGTATATGTAGTTGTAATTTGTCAGGGTCTTTTGAATCTTTTGCCAGAATAGTGTTTTGTTTTAACTGGCAATTTACGAGGTGTGAAATATGACAATTACAGACACTTGGGCTGATTAACAGTAATCACATTCACTGCATTTACTAAAAGCGGCAACCTTAGTGTTTTTTTTTTCTTGACTACCAGATTGCTTGTTTTGGCATTTTAATAACAAGTACTAAAGTAAATGTTTGTTTCTGTATAATATTGTTGGTACGCATTAGTTAAAACTAGTATGTATAAAATTTAAGCATTGCAGTAAGGTTACTAAAATATTATTATATAAGTACATTTAAATTCACATATATAAGGGTAGGTAATATCTCCAGATGTTGGAGTAGATGCATATGACTTGGAACTTAAACTTTCTTAGGAAAATTAATAATACAAGTGTTTAAGAGAATTTGAAGCTCTGCAGTTAATGAAGTAGATTGAAATTATGAACTGTTGACAAGCTGTTTCTTGTAATCCAGGGATAATTCCTACATCCTTTGCTTGCTTCTTGTCTAACTCTCTGTGTGGGTTACTTGATAGACAGTGTTCTGGGGTTTGGGGGAAGCTAAAAGGGTCTCTGTGATGGTCTCCTTAACTGCATGCTTGGTGACTACCTGTGAACCTAAAGCTTGAACAGATATTTTAATGGATACAAACTGTTACGTGGAAAGATGGAGTTGCAACTAATTCTTTCATTGTGTAGAGACAGGAATATATGAGTGATGAAGGCAGACAAAGGTGGGGGGTCATGATCATGGCCCATCATATGTATTCATCAAAGATTTTGAATTTTCTTAACAATGAGAATTTTTTTTACAGAGGTTTCAAAGAATTAAATAAACATCGCCTACCACCATATAGATTTTGCCCTTGAAGACCTCTGTATCAGATGTGATATTCCACCTAAAAGAAAAGAATTCCTGGAAGTGAAATATCCTTGGGTCCCAGGAATCTTTGGCATCCCCAAAATCCACAAATCAGTGGCCGACCCCCCCCCCCAAGACCAATTGTGGCTTCTGCTGACTGCAAGATGGAACTGTTTGCTAAACTAATTGATTTCAAGTTAAAATCCTTTTCAGAAAACAAAAAAACATATTTTTAAAGATTCCTGGCATTTCCTTCAAATTTTAGCTGATAGTGAATTTTTGCTAGATACTGCGGTGGTGGTGCTGTGGTAGCGTTGTCGCCTCATAGCAAGACGTTGTCCTGTTCAATTCTCAGCTAGAGCGTCTTCTGTGTGGAGGCATACGTGAATGGGGCATGCCTTCGTTGAAGGTTGTGCGTCAGGGCTGGTAACCCGGTACGTAAAAATCCACTACCAATCATTAGCGGACCGGAGTTCCGCTGTGGCGACCCCTAACCGGGAAAAGCCGAAAGACACAAACAAGCAAAGTGAATTTTTGCTAGATGCTTTATTTGTCATAGTGGACATCAGAGATTTGTTTTCCGTCATTCCTCATAAAGAAGGTATGGAATGTTTTTTACTGGCAATGGTGAAGAGTACTCATTTTGATCAATCCGAAACTACCCTTTTATGTCCATGTATGGGGAAGTACTTTAAACAACATAAGGCTTAGCTATTGGTGCCACCTCAGCCCCAGTATTTGCCAATATGATATTGTGGTTTTGGGAAACCATTAGTATTTTTAGCTCCCCCCTCTTTTCCAACTTAAACCTCTACCTACGATACTGAGACAATATTTTTTCTTATGGAAGGGAAGTATCAATGAGCTGGACCTCTTTATAGACTTCCTCAACCAGTCTGTGAGTTTTTTGCAATTTATCTACCAGGTGAATGAAATGACTGTCATCTACTTAGATATTACACTGTATAAAAATGTAACTGTTGGCAGATGTGAGTCAACGATGTTTCAAACATTTATCTGCACATTACTAGTCAGCACGCATGCTGGCAAAAGAAAAACATAGTTAAGGGGCACTTTGTAAGGCTAAGCAGACTTGTATCTGACGACTCAGTTTTTCATCAAGAGGCTGACAAGCTTTACAGTTTTTTTCAAAAATGGGGATATCCAGTCAGTTTATTGGATGGAGTTCTGAAATGCATATCCAAAACCAGGCAGACTCATTATTGGCCACTATTATATTGCCCCAATGGTCTGACAACCAGTGAAAGACATTCAGTTCAGTACAGATATGTTTTCTCTCAAGAAAATTATAAACATGTATTATACTGTGTTTGGCTCTTTTGGATAATTTGGGAAACCTACCCCAATATGTGTATAAAATAAAAAATTTAAAAGCAATTTTGGAAAGAAATGATGACCACCAGATTACAGTGCACCACAACGTGGAGATGAAATGTTGTGGTACCTGGAAGCAGTGCAGATATATACTACAACACACCCACCTGGTTGTAGCAGGTTATCTCAAGACAATTTCCCTGAAGAGGCTTTATAACGGCAATACTATGTGGGTTGTCAACATTTCATTCTATAGTTCCTGTTCAGCCTTCTATATTATTAAGTTAGTGGGGCCTTTAAAGAACAGGATTTATCAACATGTGTGTGCTATCAAGAAGGCTATGGATGTGAATGCACTGTACAAACATTCTACCCAGTGTCACGATTTTAAAAGTTTGCCTTCACTATACTGGAGCAGGTTACCCCTTCTCATAGGGGTGGCGACTGGGAGCTAGCCTTTGAACGAAGGGAACTATACTAGCAAATACAGCTTAATACGTGCAGTCACCCCCCCCCCCCGGTATTAATGGTCATATTTCAATTAAACCAATTTTAAAAACAAAGTTCTATGAAAGACTAGGATTTTTATAAGTTTAATATATTTGTTAAAGCTTACCAAGTTGTTTTTAATACTGTATGCTGCTAAACCTTTGCTTCATTTTTGCATATTTTTAGTACTTGTTTAAGTACTATCACTTTAAATGAAGTAGGGATTGGCGGCTTTAAGGTTACATAATCCACCAGAACAGTTGCTACTTTGTTTCTGAAGAAGTTCCTGTTTCTGAAGAAGTTCCTGTTTGAACTGAATTGAATGAACGTGATTGTTTTTAAACATTAAACCTGGTTTGCAGTCCAAGTGACACCTGGTACGGCAGTCTTTTTTATTTTTTGGTTACCTTGTTTTCATTCAAAAAAATTATTTTGCTAAATCTAGTGCCTTTCAGTTTTTCACAGTATTAGTTTAAGGTTAGTTCAGGGAATTGCTTTGATCAGTTGAAATATAGTACTGGTAAGTATGTGTAGATAAAGGCAATGTTTTTGATTTAGTTTTTTGTCTGAAATCAGAAACCATTCTGACATTGAATAACTGTCAAATATGCTAAGTGCGTACCAGCAGTAATTGCTTTGATTTGAGAGATATCTCCCATTTTTGTGTTTGTGTGATCTGAGAGTTGATAAGTTTGGGGGGGGGCGCACTCCTCCACTCCACAAAAACATATTTACTTTCTAGTTTCATTCAAAATTTCTATTGTTGGTAAATATTTTGTTCTTTTTTTTGTAATTCTGGTGTTGTACTTTGTTTTGCTTTACTTTCCAAAGTATTTGTAGTATGAGCTAAACATGTTTACCACATGGACAAGAGTCATAAAGACCTGCTATAAGTCTGCTCTCAATGTAAGTACCACTTGTACCGAGAGCAAGTCTTTCAGAATAGGGCCCACTGTGTTACAGTAATATATGTGTGATGTGTGTGTGTGTGTGTGTGTGTGTGTGTGTGTGTGTGTGTGTGTGTGTGTGTGTGTGTGTAGAATATATATATATATATATATATATATATATATATATGTATATGTGTATATATATATATATATTATACTACTCTTCTTCTTTCTGTATTTTTTTTTTTTAGAAGAATATGAACCCATTTCAGCGAAAGTGCAATTAATTGAAAGTGTGCTGTCACAAACACTGGTTCACCGATCTGGAAATAAAAAACAAAAACCACTGCAAACATGCTTTTGCAGGGGGAAAAGCCCCCCCCCCCCATGTGGGCGGCTGCATTCCCCACTACTTATATATACTAACTCCAAGATTGCGCTACAGTGGGTATAAGGGTACATTTCTTATCCCCACTGTAACCCCTGCAAAACGTTTTTTTTTGCAATGGTTTTTGTTTTTTTATTTCCGATTCGGTGAACTGGTGTTTGCGAAAGTGCACTTTTGCTGAAATGGGTTTGTACTTCTGCTCTTTGAAAAAAACGTGCTTCATGGAACAGAAGTAGACCCATATATATATATATATATATATATATATATATATATACACATACAGAGAGAGAGAGAAAGAGACAGATGTGAATATCTATATATGTCTATAAAACCATAACTTTCCTTCAAAACAGTGCTCAACTGCTTTCCATCAAACGCATTAACATCACTCCCCTGCACCCCCTGCTAATTGTATATACCAACTCTGACATCGCACTACATTAGGAAAAAGGCATATACCCCAATGCACACTATACCACAATCTGTTGTTGAAATAGCTGGTACTTTTCGATCATCTGATTTTCAATCCACTGTACCGGCTTTCTCACTTGTCAGTGTGAAGTCAGTTCAGGGTAAGGTTCTGCACATAGATATATATGCAAATATATATAAAGATATACACGTGCGTGCACACATACACCAATCCTTTTACCAGTCTTTTGCAAATAAAGTTTTATCTTTGATAATCCTAAGATAATTTTATGTTTTTCACCATTAATTATTATTTTACTATCAATACAGAGTTCCATTTTTGTAGTAAAATTTTACATTTGATATTAACATTTAATGTGGCAAGTAGAAACTCATCTGCTAACATTTACTGTTGTTTCTACTTTATGTACACCTGAACATTTTCTTTGTACTTATTTTTTGATTAAGTAGTAGCTTAACATTTTAGTAAGATTATTTTTACATATGGATGAAAAGTGTGTAGATAACAAAGGAAAAGGTATTTCATTTTACAAATAAAACTCATTACATATTATTTATTATTGAAAGCAATAGGATGTTTAGTTAGTCTTGAAGTTCACATGTTCACATTGTTTTCTGAGAATGCATACTTGTTTGCAGTATCTGTGCATGTTTTGTAGTATCTGTTTATCACTATTTTGCCTACCACAAACACTACTTCCTTTGGAGAGTTCAGCATCAAAGAAGATACGGAAATGCAGAAAATAGATAAGGAAATCTCTTGTCATCCTTTTACAGTATCTAGCCAGTACAAGACCTGTGGTGATCCCTTAAAGCGAACTTGCTTCTCCTGTAGTAAATTCTGATGGGAAGAAACTTGCATATGTTGGGTAAACCTAAATACTATGATTATTGTTGCATTGGCATTTACCTGAGCTGCTGTTATGGTCAGCATACTTGCACACAAGTTGTGCTTTAACCTTACAGGAATTATTGCCTCTTCTTTGCATACTCCTTACAAGAGTTATAGAGGACTCTCAAATACACCATGCATTGCTTCCTGAGGCTTGGGGTAGCTCTAAACATCCAGAATTCAAGTTTGAAGCCTTCTCACTGTAAAACATTTTAAATGCTCTCCTGGATACAAGGGCTTGCAAACTGTCCCTTCTCAGCACACACTTTTGCTCATATGTCATTTTTCGTCTTCCTAGAAGTTCCACTTATTTGTTGGAGAGTGTTGCTGAAGACCTTTAACATCCTGAAGGACCACCAGGCAAGAATGCAAATGAGAAATGCTCAGTTATACTTGAGAAATTTAAATATCATATGCAAAGGTGTTTTATAGTTTTTTTTTCAAATAATTATGCACTTGACGTGTAAAGTGGGATTTCTAATTCTAAAAGATATAGTGCTTACTTTAGTTTCTTCTCTGGCACTGTTTATTACATTTGATATACTTGTGTTTGCATTTCCTGTATGCTGAGCAGTTGCCAGGTTGTTCCTAATTCTGAGTCAAGTGGTCCTGCATTGTGATGAGGTAATAAGAGAGTAAAAAGCTTGTAATGGACAGATATGTTTTCTGTAGTCTGCAGCAGATTTCAGCACATGAAGTCACACAGACTGCAGCACAGTCAGTCAGTCACTCAGTCAGGCAGTCAGACAAATCAATAAATAACTAAGT
>NC_056748.1:974568304-974585804 GCF_019279795.1 Protopterus annectens | reverse complement strand
TTACAATGTTTATTGACATGTCATGGACATTATTTCTCTGAACAATACAACAATAAAGAAAGGACTGGCAAAATTCTTGGTAAGCACATATATCAACAAAATACATGGTCAGCATATATATCTGTATCTTTTGAATAAACAGTAATCAAGCAAATTTTATTGAAACACAAACTGTAAAAAAAAAACAAAATCTAAATACTAAACATTTTTTAGGCAAGCCCTCCTACACTCCCAGTCTGTCTGTATTTTGGCAGGGCATACACTCTGTATTCCTTACATACACCAACTCTGCGATCACATTACACTGGGGAAGGGCAAATTCCCAGTCCCCTGTACCATGATCTTACACATCCAAAGACTATCAATGTGCAGTCACTTCATATGCAGTCTTTTCTACCAGTATTTGTGCCTGCTTGACCTCCTGGATATTCAATATTTGATCAAATGATATATATCTGTGTGTGTGTGTGTGTGTGTGTGTGTGTGTGTGTGTGTGTGTGTGTGTGTGTGTGTGTGTGTGTGTGTGTGTGTGTGTGTGTGAGACTTCATTATTGGTACAAAAGGAATTTGGAGGAATTTCAAAACACTGAATCCCAAATGGGAAAACTTGGTTGATGAAATATAATAATTTGGTAAAATTAAATTTCAAACATTTATCTATGTGTGTGTGTGGATATGTATGTATATGTATGTGTACAGTAACAGACAACAGTAGTGGAGACTTCTGTCTCTCAATGTATGCTTCTTTTAGAGCAGTTTATCCTTCTATTGGGTAAAGTAATAGTTCTCAAATAATGGCCACCTGTTTAACAGTGGTATTTCGGGTTGTGTCAAGTATTGTCAGTGGGTGAAACACTACACATAGATAATGTAATGATGTTTGCCGGACACTCTTTAGGCACAAAGCTTAAGAAATTAAACAAAGTCTCTCATCACTGGTTCAGGCAGGTAACACCAGAAAATTAAACAAACAAACAAACAAACAAACAGAAAGTCTTTTGTTGCTAATCAAGATACAAGCAAAATAAATGTTTTTTTACCAAACTGGTTATAGTGTAGGTTGACAACATAGGTAGGGTGCCTTGGAGACAGCAATGCACAGTAAACAGGCAGGAGCTCTTTCTCCTCACTTCAATAAGGAATGTGGTTTCCAGACCTCAATCTCTTTTGATATACACCTCTCCCTTCTCTCTTTCCAGGTTTCTGGACTCCAGAGCACCATAACTTTCTGACACATTGATTCTGACCACCTGTTATATAGGCAGCTGCTTCTCTCCCTATAGCAGATAGAGTTTTAAAGGGACAGCTACCTACTATACCCTTAAATATTTATTTATTTATTGGAATTTGTTTACCAGAAAAGACTGAGCAGTGCCCGTTTTCAACAAAGGCCCAGGGAAAATAGCTCCATTATACAGACATCGATGACTTCATTTACATTGTTTTATCATTTACAGTTAGCTTAATTCATGAGCAACAGTTCTATTATTTAGACATTCTTGTAATCAGTTACATCATTTACAAATAGTCTTGATTAAAAATAACAAATAAATGGGTTGTTGTTAGAAAAATCTATACATGCTGCTTAGAAAATATATTTACAATGTATGCTGCTTAGAAAATATATTTACAATATATGCTGCTTGGGAAAATGTGTATTCAAACATTCAAACACATATAAGTTGTGTGGTCAAATATATAGAGAAATGTGTGCTTTAGTTAGGAATAAATGTACTTAAATCCATAATAGAGAACAAAGTTTATGTAATGCATTTAATTCTGTCTTACTAGAATAATAGTAGAAATAAACCTGCATATTATTGCTTGAAGCACAAGCTGCAGTGTAATCAGAAATTTGGCCTTGGCAGCGTTCAAGCACAGCCTGGCTCATGTCTTTCAAGTAAAGATTATTTTGCAAAGTTAAAAAATAATAAATCTGTTCGCATGTGTATCTTCTGCCTGCTTCCACCAGAAGAATAGCCTTGTGCACTATCAGAGATAGTGCCCAGCTGGTGAACAAGAAAGACAAAGAGAGGCATTAAAAAAGACATACATCTATTGTATTCGAACTAATCTAAGAGCCTTGAATTGGCTACATCCTCAGGAGGTCATCGTGACTGACCAGGTGCTTGCAAGGCTGTAACATTCTCATGGGAAAAAGACTTTTGAAAAACACAACCTCAGCACTTTTCCATAAGTTACTATGATGTAAAGACCCTGTCACTGACCACGCCAGTGAGGTGGGCAAAACTGATAATGACATGTATAAAAAACGGTGTCCTCTGTGAATAAACTAGACAAAATTCTGTACAAACTTGTGTATGGTTTTTTGCCTCCTAATGTACATTAGAGTTTAAGATACTCAAGTTCTCCTGCATTACTGTTTGTTATTGATTGACATTGTTTTTGAATAACTCAATGATTTTTACAGTCTGACTCTAACAAATTTATTTAACATTTTGGTCCTTCGGACCGGAATTCCCTTGGTAAGCTGCAGGTCACAGAGTGCATGATTGCTAATAAATCTCATGGGAGAAGCTGCGAAAAGAATGGTTCTTCTTAAAGTAAAAAGACCTCCGACTGAATTGTTGTGTGTAAAGAGGCTGTCCACTTTCTGATCTGTGGCTGAAAAGCGGAAGACTGTGCCCCAAGGAAAAACAGTAAGAGCAGGAGGCTCAGGTAAGAAGAATTTCCCTCTTTGTCTTTGTTTTAGATCAGGGACCAGGTTACACTGTGCTATTGCTAAGGTTTGTGATAGCAGGGAGAGAGAGAGTCGAAGTATTGTATCTTGAGTCATAGATCAGGGAATAACAAAGCAAAGTAAACAGTCATTCTAGACACTACTGTGGATATGGAAAAATAAGATACCACGTGGTACAAGAGAAGGGTTACGTAACAGTCTTTTTAAGACATGGGAAATCAGTGCACTAAGAGATCACGAGATCCGCTAACGGATAATGTAAAGCATATGCAATTGCAGTAAGCAGATAATGTGAGATATTTTGCAAAATGTGTTAACAACTATAAATTTGATAGTAAACTAGATAAACTCTCACTAGTTAAACTCCTTAAACAAGCTTTAATCTGATGCAGGGCGTCAGGCAAAAGAAAAACAGCACCAACTAGGCATACCTCAAGCACATAGGTGGATTGAGGAAGCAAATTGTAAAAAGAAAAAAACAGAAGCTTAAAAATTCTGAAACATTTTTAGACAACAGAGTGAAAGGTCTAACAGACAAAATCTCTAAAAATGAAAACTTAGAGCAGACTGGACTTGCATTAATTAATGCATACAACAGGAAATGAGACAGTAGATGGATATTATGCTAGATTATTAAAATGCTTAAAACAGCAATTAAAAAAATATACATTTTTAAAAGGTTGCATTGCCTCTGTTAGTAGTTTTATTACAAGGCATATGATAAATCACTGAACAAGCAGGCTGCAAGCCTTACTTGAGTATGCTAGGCGTACTGAAAGACACCTTAATAGTAAAAGAAAAAAAGGCACAAGTCTTCACTGCTGAAGACGGTGCTGAAGTATTTGTATTACAGTCAGGTAAATAGGGCACCTAGTTAGGGACTATAAACAAAATAAGAAAGCAATGACAGCAGGTAATGGAGAAGTGGCCTGCCGATATGATAGTGATAACAACCAAAAATCATCAGGACATGATCATAAACAAAAAGAAAATGTGAATGTAGTATGGGGAATAGAGTAAGTACAAACAGATGTAGAGAATAAAAATGAAAATAAAATTTTAGATTTAGCATTGTTGAGCCTGGAGCTCTACCTAGCAAATACAAAACCAGAAGTAACACTTCTGGTGGAGGAAGAAAGGTCAAATTCCTGTGTGACTCAGGGCGTCACGGACTTTGATACACCCCTCAAGTTACCAAAACATTCTAAATCACCTGATTATATATTAGTAAAAGCAGCAAATGGACAGCTATACAGGGAACCACTTTCCCATAATATAGCAATAACTGACCCTGTTTCAGGTATGACTCAGAAAAGTAAAATTGTAGTTTCTGCAAAAATATCCAGTAAACTTACTGGGAAAAGACCTTGTGCAGATATTTGGCATAGCAGTAGTTCCTACCATGCAGGGTATGGAAGCACAAAGACAAATGAATGCTCTTGTGGTGTGATCAGAGGGTGAAGCCTATTATTGGTACAGCCAGGACCTAGTTATGATTGGTCCAGGGCAGTAACCAAAGAACTGATAAACGTAGCCATCAGTAAGGTACCCTCTGATCAGCAGCACTTGTTACATTGTACTCCATACTACTGTAGCACACCAGGACCTAATAAGAAATATAAGTAAAAATCCTGCTGACAAATTAATATTACAAACTTTATGCTGGGATACTGGGGAAACAGTGTAGTAAGCTGTTCATTACCTCAGGAGTTCATGAGATTGTATAAGTCCAATAGACTGCCACATGTCAGCTTGACAAAAAACAAAAGTGTTAAATGGGCAGACTTAGAAAAAGGTAACAAAATGGGAAAACAGACTGATTTAAAATGTCAGGACAAGGGATATAAAAACAAAACTGAATTGGTTGACACAGACACATACAGCTGTACACTTACAATCTAGTAAGGACAGCTGATTAGCATTTTATTAAAAAAAGGAGGCCTTGTGTAAAATTCCAACAACTCTGTGGTCAACAGGCAAGTTAAATGTAGGGCTTATTCAAGCAGCAGGACCAGTTACAATTACCCCAAAGTCAGCTTTTAGACCACAGAAAAACAATACATTTTGGAAAAGAATGCAAAAGTAAAAATTAAGCCTATAATAAGCAGCATTACTCAAAAAGGAGTACTGGTAGAATCTCCTGATTCACCATGTGATACACCCCTATTTCCTGTTAAAAAAAGCAAGCGGGAATGGCAGATGGTACAAGATTTATAAGCTGTAAATAATGCAGTAATACCTAAAGCACCCACGGTGCCAGACCCACATACCTTGTTAAATGATTTAAAGCCACAACAGAAGTATTTTACTGTGGTAGATATAAGCAATGCTTTCTTTTCAATACCTATACATCCTGATAGTCAATATTGGTTTGCATTTACATTTCAGGGTAAAAGGTATACATATACTCGACTACCACAGGGATATTGTGAGAGCCCAATAATATTTGCACAAAAAAATGGCTAGCAACCTGGCAGGGTCTACCCCACCAGAAAGTAGTCAAATTTTACTTTATGTAAATGACATCTTGCTAGCAGCACCCAGCAGCAGTGCAGGGTGAATACAGTAGCATTGTTAAATTTTTTTAATACAAGGACACAAAGTAAACAAGAGTAAGTTACAAACTTTGGGAAAAAAAAACACAGGTTGGATACCTGGAATATGTGATATTCAATAAAGGTAAAATACTAGATAGTGGAAAAGAGAAAAGAAAAAAAAAAAACAGCAATTTTGCAAGCACCCAAACCAACAACTAAAAAAGAGATGATGTCTTTTCTTAGGTACAACTAATTTTTGTTGGAACTGGGTACCAAATTATTTTACAATGGAAAACAAAAGCAGAAATGGCTTTCTGCAGGTTGAAGCAGTTAATAGCTTCTTCATTAGTTTTAAGACTTCCAAGTTATCACAAACGTTTTTTAGACCATAGATTGTAAGCAATGGTACATGACATCAGTATTAAAGCAACAACATGGGGATAAGCAATGCCCCATAGCTTACTATTCATCACAGTTAGACCCAGTGGTGCAATCTTTGCCTCACTGTGTACAAGCAGTAGTTGCAGCAGCAATGGCAGTACAGGCTTCAGCCTCAGTGGTGTTATTCCACCCTCTCACATTGAGAATGCCTCATGCAGTTGCAATAATTCTGCCACAAGAAAAAGTTGCATACCTTTCTCCTGCTAGACATCTTTCATGTATGACCATACTGCTGAGTCAACCTCATATAAACAGTTAGCTTTACCTAGACAAGATCTTACAGATATGCCCTTGGATAATGCTGAGGTGACATATTACGTGGATGGCTCATGCAGAAGGGGTCCTACAGGGAAAAATCTAGTGGGTATGCAGTAGTTACAGACACTAAAAATTTAAAGCACAAACTTTGCCACACAACTTGTATGCTCAAGCAGCAGAACTGGTAATTTTGACAGGAGCATGTATTTTTAGTAAAAGGCAAAAAAAAGTAAACATATATACTGATAACCAGTATACTTTTCTACAGTGCATGTGTTTGCACAATAATAAAGAAAATAGAGGATGATTACATCCAGTGAAAAACCTATTAATCATGCAATTTATTTTGGAGCTATTAGAATCTATTCAGTTGCCTACCAAAGTAGCTATTTGTAAATGTGTAGCTCATACAAAACAACAGGATAAGATTTCAAAAGGTAATGCACGAGCTGATGCAGCTGCAAAGCAAGCAGCCTCAGACTCAAAACTTTATTTTTTAATGAAAAATTACAGCCCTTTGAGATTTTAGATTTAGACATGTTAAAACAATGCAAATGCTTACTACAACAGCAGAAAAACAAAACTGGGTAAAACAAGGTGCAATTTTTGAGAATGGACTGTACATTTCCAAAGGAAAAAAACAACAATATTACCGTCTAATTTATTTAGATATGCAGCTTTGTTGAGCCATGGGCAGAGCCATGTCTCAACAGGGGATGGTACAGTTAGTAAATAAAATATTCCAAACATATGGATACATAAATTATACAATAAAATTTTGTGCAGCTTGTCATACTTGTAACAAGCACCATGCACAAGGAGCATTTAAAAACAAACAAGGAGTTTCCTACATCACCATATCCATTCCATACTATTTGTATGGACTTCATAGAGTTGAATAAATGTGAAGGAAAGAAATACTGTTTAGTGATCATAGATATGTTTTCAAAATGGGTAGAAGCTTTTCCAACCAGGAATCGAATGCAGCAACAGTGGCAAAGGCCTAGTAAAGGAAATAATTCCTAGATTTGGCATACGGAAAGAATCTATAGTGGCAATGGGACACATTTTGTCAATCAGACAATTCAACAGCTTGGGAGATTTTTTGGGATTTCCTTAAGAAATCACTGTGCTTACCACCCACAGTCAGCAGGACTGGTGGAGAGGTACAATGGGATTTAAAAAAAACAAGTTAAGAAAGTTAATGAGTGAGACTCAAAGAATTGGATTTGCTGTTTACCTCTAGCATTTGCTGAGCATGAAAACAGTAACAAATGTAAAGGGTTTGATCCCTTTAAAGTAGTATTTGGAAGGGCATATTATGTGCCTCAGTAAAAGCTCTCATGCCTGCAGAGCTGGAGGCTGACAGTTCACTAGCTAATTATATAAAGAAACTGCTTATAAATAAATCTGTTTTGCAGTTTAACTCTTTTCAGACAAAGAACTTTCAGCTGAATAAAAACTTTGTGACTGATACACAAGGGCAAAATGGCCAAGAGTAAAGAAAACAAAAAGCAGAGCAACCCAAGAACTATTGCATAATTATTTTAACTGTGTATTTGTTAACTATAAGTGTGACAATTTTCTCTTATTGTGGTTTTTCCTGCACTCAACCACACAAGTGAAAGTGAGAAGACGTGATGAACTGTTTATAGACTGGCATCCAAATTTTAACACGTACCTGGCCATGAAGCAAGTGTATACAGAAACTATGCACATTTCAAATTGCTGAGTTTGTACAGCTATACCAACAACATATAATAGACTTTAACGTCCTCTGTCCCTCTGGGGATAAAATGAGACTTTGGAAAGTTTTTTATACAGAAACTGTGAGATCACAGGACAAAATTGCTTTATTTTTACCTGTTCACACAAAAAGGAGTTGTATGTTTCTACAAAAGTAATACCCTCAGGTGTGCTGGAGTAATGGTAATATAACAATGTCTTATAAATGTTACATTAAAGTCAAAAGTGGGGGTACTGTTTGTAATACTAACCTTGATTCATATCTGAGTTCAATGAAAACTACATTAAATGCAGTATGTGACAATCCAGTCTTAACTAAGCAATTGTCTATTAAGAATAGAAAAATGTTTCATGCAGGGATAACACGTATCAGTACCAAAGTAATGATTTTATTTGTGGGAAAAAGGCATATAAATGGTTACCTGAGAATTGGTCCGGCAGTTGTTTTTTTGGTTATCTGGTTTCAGCAATAAGACATACTGCAGAATTACCTTTGGGTAAGATCTGGCGTAAGGAAAACAGCTCGAGAATCTGAAGGTCAGTGGAAAAAACCTGCGAATCCAGTTGGTAAAATCGAAGCTGGTTGAAAAGGCCATAATTCAGTGAAAGACAAAAGTAAATTGACTCATATGAACTTGGGCAACAGTGTTATATCCAGGGCAGGAATGCCACCAGCCTATGGAGCAGTCAAATCGATCTGGGAGCTGAGGAAGCTGTCAAAGTCATGAGCAATGCAACTTTTTCCACCTAGAATTGGTGACTAATGAACTGAATGCAATAAAAACTGTTGTGCTACAAAATCGAATGGCTCTTTACTTCACCCTAGCGGCAAGAGGTGGTACACGAAGAAGAATGCTGTCGCGTACATTCCAGACAACCAACATGAAATCAATGACCACTTAGAGGTAATTCAGCAAGTATCAGCAATGACTAAAACCAGGCCCAAACCCACTGTGGGACTTTTTCCAGAATCTGTTTGGGGGGGTGGGGTTCCATCCTATTAAACATTTAATTGCTATTTGTGTGGGTATACTCCTAATAGGAACATGTGTTTACTGTGAAATTCCCTGCATGAAAAAATTAATCAAAAATTTGTTAAAATATCTGCTACTGAAACTTTTTACCAAAGTGTTGAAATTGAAAGATTAATTTCAAATGATGCTTTTTCTGAAATATAAAACCAATGACTAACTTAGCTGAAAGTCCTTGAAAGGAAAAGGCTAAGAAATGAAATGATACTGTTTATGTTTCAAATAAAATAAAATGCATTAACAGGAGGGAGAATGTTAGAAAAATCTATACATGCTGCTTAGAAAATATATTTACAATGTATGCTGCTTAGAAAATATATTTACAATATATGCTGCTTGGGAAAATGTGTATTCAAACATTCAAACACATATAAGTTGTGTGGTCAAATATATAGAGAAATGTGTGCTTTAGTTAGGAATAAATGTACTTAAATCCATAATAGAGAACAAAGTTTATGTAATGCATTTAATTCTGTCTTACTAGAATAATAGTAGAAATAAACCTGCATATTATTGCTTGAAGCACAAGCTGCAGTGTAATCAGAAATTTGGCCTTGGCAGCGTTCAAGCACAGCCTGGCTCATGTCTTTCAAGTAAAGATTATTTTGCAAAGTTAAAAATAATAAATCTGTTAGCATGTGTATCTTCTGCCTGCTTCCACCAGAAGAATAGCCTTGTGCGCACTATCAGAGATAGTGCCCAGCTGGTGAACAAGAAAGACAAAGAGAGGCATTAAAGAAGACATACATCTATTGTATTCGAACTAATCTAAGAGCCTTGAATTGGCTACATCCTCAGGAGGTCATCGTGACTGACCAGGTGCTTGCAAGGCTGTAACATTCTCATGGGAAAAAGACTTTTTGAAAAACACAACCTCAGCACTTTTCCATAAGTTACTATGATGTAAAGACCCTGTCACTGACCACGCCAGTGAGGTGGGCAAAACTGATAATGACATGTATAAAAAACGGTGTCCTCTGTGAATAAACTAGACAAAATTCTGTACAAACTTGTGTATGGTTTTTTGCCTCCTAATGTACATTAGAGTTTAAGATACTCAAGTTCTCCTGCATTACTGTTTGTTATTGATTGACATTGTTTTTGAATAACTCAATGATTTTTACAGTCTGACTCTAACAAATTTATTTAACAGTTGTATATGAATATTTGTTTTTAAAATAAAGATATAGAGCAGCCTAAAGAAATGAAGGAGGAAAGGAAATACAAGGAAGATAAAGGAGATGAGATGATAGAGGCTACAGTTGTGCTAATAGTACACTACGTTTTGTGCAGGCATGAGTTATGGCACAAATTCATATAGCTACATAAGTACCAGTAGAACCAGGGGTGGTGCAGGTAGCTATATTAGTACAGTTTAACCAGACATGGTGCAGGTGCAGAGCCAGTTACTTATCAGGTGGTGCTTTAGTTGGTATTTAACGTCTTTCAGGTTGCAGACTATTCTTAAATGGAATAGGATGGTAATTCACCTATTAACAATGCAGTGTGAATACAGGGAGTGTCCTGCACTGTTATTAGGTTTAGTTATGGAGAGTAATGATAATACTGGGAGAATCCTGCATTGTTATTCAATTTAGTTATGGAGAGTAATGATAATACAGGGAGTGTTTTGCATTGTTATTAGGTTTAGTTATGGAAAGTAATAATAATACAGGATGTCCTGCATTATTAGGTTTAGTTATGGAGAGTAATGATAATACAGGGAGTGCCCTGCATTGTTATTTGGTTTAGTTATGGCGAGTAATGATAATACAGGGAGTGTCCTGCATTGTTATTAGGTTTAGTTATGGAGAGTAATGATAATACAGGAGTGTCTTGCATTGTTATTAGGTTGAGTTATGGAGAATAATGATAATACAGGAAGTGTCCTGCATTGTTATTAGGTTTAGTTATGGAGAGTAATGATAATACATGGAGTGTCTTGCATTGTTATTAGGTTGAGTTATGGAGAATAATGATAATACTGGGAGTATCTTGTATTGTTATTAGGTGTAGTTATGGAGAGTAATAATAATACAGGATGTCCTGCATTGTTATTAGGTTTATTTATGTTGAGTAATGATAATACAGGGAGTGTCATGCACTATTAGGTTTAGTTATGGAGAGTAATGATAATACAGGGTGTGTCCTACATTGTTATTAGGTTTAGTTATGGAGAGTAATGATAATACAGGGAGTGTCCTGCATTGTTATTAGGTTTAGTAATGGAGAGTAATGATAATACAGACTGTCCTGTATTGTTATTAGTTTTAGTTATGGAGAGTAATGATAATACAGGGAGTGTCCTGCATTGTTATTAGGTTTAGTTATGGAGAGTAATGATAAAACAGGGAGTGTCCTGCACTGTTATTAGGTTTAGTTATGGAGAGTAATGATAATACAGGGAGTGTCCTGCATTGTTATTAGTTTTAGTTATGGAGAGTAATGATAATACAGGATGTCCTACACTATTAGGCTTAGTTATGGAGAGTAATGATAATACAGGGAGTGCCCTGCATTGTTATTTGGTTTAGTTATGGCGAGTAATGATAATACAGGGAGTGTCCTGCATTGTTATTAGGTTTAGTTATGGAGAGTAATGATAATACAGGGAGTGTCCTGCATTGTTATTCGGTTTAGTTGTGGAGAGTAATGAGTTATGCTCTGACTCACTCCTCCTTTTCTCTCCACCACCCTCTCTTCCATCTTCCTACCTCGTCTCCTTACTTGACTACTGTTTCTCACTCTTTCCCTCTCTTGTATTACTACATTAATTCCTTTACATCTCCTGCTTTACCTCTTTCTCTTTGACAGATTATTGAAAACTAATAGCTAATCTTTAGCTTTTTAATGTTCACTTCTACTGACCTAGTACAATTTTTACAATTACGCTTCTACTACCTAGTAAAGCTTTTGTAAGTGCCCTAGGTTTTTGTTGTTCTTATCACTAAATGTATATTCTTATTGTGCTTAATTTTTTTATTAATATGTCTCTTTGTATTGAATTATGTGTGGAGCTTTTCTCCCCGGGCCTCTACTGAAAATGGACATGGATCCAGCTAGACTAGCCCGGTTAACAAATGTAAAATAAATAAAATAAAAATAAAATAATACAGGGAGTGTCCTGCATTGTTAATAGGATTAGTTATGGAGAGTAATGAAAATACAGGATATCCTGCATTGTTATTAGGTTTAGTTATGGATAGTAATGATAATACAGGGAGGGTCTTGCACTATTATGTTTAGTTATGGAGAGTAATGATAATACTGGGAGTATCTTGTATTGTTATTAGGTGTAGTTATGGAGAGTAATAATAATACAGGATGTCCTGCATTGTTATTAGGTTTATTTATGTTGAGTAATGATAATACAGGGAGTGTCATGCACTACTAGGTTTAGTTATGGAGAGTAATGATAATACAGGGTGTGTCCTACATTGTTATTAGGTTTAGTTATGGAGAGTAATGATAATACAGGGAGTGTCCTGCATTGTTATTAGGTTTAGTAATGGAGAGTAATGATAATACAGACTGTCCTGTATTGTTATTAGTTTTAGTTATGGAGAGTAATGATAATACAGGGAGTGTCCTGCATTGTTATTAGGTTTAGTTATGGAGAGTAATGATAAAACAGGGAGTGTCCTGCACTGTTATTAGGTTTAGTTATGGAGAGTAATGATAATACAGGAGTGTCCTGCATTGTTATTAGTTTTAGTTATGGAGAGTAATGATAATACAGGGAGTGTCCTGCATTGTTATTAGGTTTAGTTATGGAGAGTAATGATAATACAGGAAGTGTCCTGCATTGTTATTAGGTTTAGTTATGGAGAGTAATGATAATACTGGGAGTGTCCTGCAATGTTATTATGTTTAGTTATGGAGAGTAATGATAATACAGAGAGTGTCCTGCATTGTTATTAGGTTTAGTTATGGAGAGTAATGATAAAACAGGGAGTGTCCTGCACTGTTATTAGGTTTAGTTATGGAGAGTAATGATAATACTGGGAGTATCCTAAATTGTTATTAGGTTTAGTTATGGAGAGTAATGATAATACAGGGAGTGTCCTGCATTGTTATTAGGTTTAGTTATGGAGTAATGATAATACAGGATGTCCTGCATTGTTATTAGGTTTAGTTATGGAGAGTAATGATAATACAGGGAGTGTCATGCACTGTTATTAGGTTTAGTTATTGAGAGTATTGATAATGAATGGAGTGTCCTGCATTGTTATTAGGTTTAGTTATGGAGAGTAATGATAATACAGGATGTCCTGCATTGTTATTATGTTTAGTTATGGAGAGTAATGATAATACAAGGAGTGTCCTGCATTGTTATTAGGTTTAGTTATGGAGAGTAATGATAATACAGGGAGTGTCCTGCATTGTTATTAGGTTTAGTTATGGAGAGTAATGATAATACATGAAGTGTCCTGCACTGTTATTAGGTTTAGTTATGGAGAGTAATGATAATACAGGGAGTGTCCTGCATTGTTATTAGGTTTAGTTATGGAGAGTAATGATAATACAGGGAGTGTCCTGCATTGTTATTAGGTTTAGTTATGGAGAATAATGATAATACAGGATGCCCTGCATTGTCATTAGGTTTAGTTATGGAGAGTAATGATAATACTAGGAGTATCCTGTATTGTTATTAGGTTTAGTTATGGAGAGTAATGATAATACTGGGAGTGTCCTGCATTGTTATTAGCTTTAGTTATGGAGAGTAATGATAATACAGGATTTCCTACATTGTTATTAGGTTTAGTTATGGAGAGTAATGATAATACAGGGAGTGTCCTGCATTGTTATTAGGTTTAGTTATGGAGAGTAATGATAATACAGGATTTCCTGCATTGTTATTAGGTTTAGTTATGGAGAGTAATGATAACACAGGGAGTGTCCTGCATTGATATTAGGTTTAGTTATGGAGAGTAATGATAATACAGGAAGTGTCCTGCATTGTTATTAGGTTTAGTTATGGAGAGTAATGATAATACAGGATGCCCTGCATTGTCATTAGGTTTAGTTATGGAGAGTAATGATAATACAGGGAGTGTCCTGCATTGTTATTAGGTTTAGTTATGGAGAGTAATGATAATACAGGGAGTGTCCTGCATTGTTATTATGTTTAGTTATGGAGAGTAATAATAGTACACGAAGTGTCCTGCACTGTTATTAGGTTTAGTTATGGAGAATAATGATAAAACAGGGAGTGTCCTGCACTGTTATTAGGTTTAGTTATGGAGAGTAATGATAATACCTGGTGTATCCTGAATTGTTATAAGGTTTAGTTATGGAGAGTAATGATAATACAGGGAGTGTCCTGCATTGTTATTAGGTTTAGTTATGGATAGTAATGATAATACAGGGGGTGTCCTGCACTATTAGGTTTAGTTATGGAGAGTAATGATAATACTGGGAGTATCTTGCATTGTTATTAGGTGTAGTTATGGAGAGTAATGATAATATTGGATGTCCTGTATTGTTATTAGGTTTATTTATGGAGAGTAATGATAATACAGGGAGTGTCATGCACTATTAGGTTTAGATATGGAGAGTAATGATAATACAGGGTGTGTCCTACATTGTTATTAGGTTTAGTTATGGAGAGTAATGATAATACAGGGAGTGTCCTGCATTGTTATTAGGTTTAGTAATGGAGAGTAATGATAATACAGACTGTCCTGTATTGTTATTAGTTTTAGTTATGGAGAGTAATGATAATCCAGGGAGTGTCCTGCATTGTTATTAGGTTTAGTTATGGAGAGTAATGATAAAACAGGGAGTGTCCTGCACTGTTATTAGGTTTAGTTTTGGAGAGTAATGATAATACAGAGAGTGTCCTGCATTGTTAGGTTTAGTTATGGAGAGTAATGATAATACAGGATATCCTGCATTGTTATTAGGTTTAGTTATGGAAAGTAATGATAATACAGGGAGTGTCATGCACTGATATTAGGTTAAGTTATGGAGAGTATTGATAATAAAGGGAGTGTTCTGCATTGTTATTAGGTTTAGTTATGGAGAGTAATGATAATACAGACTGTCCTGCATTGTTATTAGGTTTAGTTATGGAGAGTAATGATAATACAGGATGTCCTGCATTGTTATTAGGTTTAGTTATGGAGAGTAATGATAATACAGGAAGTGTCATGCACTGTTATTAGGTTTAATAATGAAGAGTAATGATAATACAGACTGTCCTGCATTGTTATTAGTTTTAGTTACAGAGAGTAATGATAATACAGGGAGTGTCCTGCATTGTTATTAGTTTTAGTTATGTAGAGTAATGATAATACAGGGAGTGTCCTGCACTGTTATTAGTTTTAGTTATGGAGAGTAATGATAATACAGGGAGTGTCCTGCATTGTTATTAGGTTTAGTTATGGAGAGTAATGATAATACAGGGAGTATCCTGCATTGTCATTAGGTTTAGTTATGGAGAGTAATGATAATACAGGATTTCCTGCATTGTTATTAGGTTTAGTTATGGAGAGTAATGATAATACAGAATTTCCTGCATTGTTATTAGGTTTAGTTATGGAGAGTAATGATAATACAGGGAGTGTCCTGCATTGTTATTAGGTTTAGTTATGGAGAGTAATGATAATACAGGGAGTGTCCTGCATTGTTATTAGGTTTAGTTATGGAGAGTAATGATAATACAGAATTTCCTGCATTGTTATTAGGTTTAGTTATGGAGAGTAATGATAATACAGGATGTCCTGCATTGTTATTAGGTTTAGTTATGGAGAGTAATGATAATACAGGGAGTGTCCTGCATTGTTATTAGGTTTAGTTATGGAGAGTAATGATAATACAGGATGTCCTGCATTGTTATTAGGTTTAGTTATGGAGAGTAATGATAATACAGGATGTCCTGCATTGTTATTAGGTTTAGTTATGGAGAGTAATGATAATACAGGGAGTGTCCTGCATTGTTATTAGGTTTAGTTATGGAGAGTAATGATAATACAGGATGTCCTGCATTGTTATTAGGTTTAGTTATGGAGAGTAATGATAATACAGGGAGTGTCCTGCATTGTTATTAGGTTTAGTTATGGAGAGTAATGATAATACAGGGAGTGTCCTGCATTGTTATTAGGTTTAGTTATGGAGAGTAATGATAATACAGGGAGTGTCCTGCATTGTTATTAGGTTTAGTTATAGAGTAATGATAATACAGGGAGTGTCCTGCATTGTTATTAGGTTTAGTTATGGAGAGTAATGATAATACAGGGAGTGTCCTGCATTGTTATTAGGTTTAGTTATGGAGAGTAATGATAATACAGGGAGTGTCCTGCATTGTTATTAGGTTTAGTTATGGAGAGTAATGATAATACAGGATTTCCTGCATTGTTATTAGGTTTAGTTATGGAGAGTAATGATAATACAGGGAGTGTCCTGCATTGTTATTAGGTTTAGTTATGGAGAATATTGATAATACAGGGAGTGTCCAGCATTGTTATTAAGTTTAGTAAGGGAGAGTAATGATAATACAAACTGTCCTGTATTGTTATTAGTTTTAGTTATGGAGAGTAATGATAATACAGGGAGTGTCCTGCATTGTTATTAGGTTTAGTTATGGAGAGTAATGATAATACAGGGAGTGTCCTGCATTGTTATTAGGTTTAGTTATGGAGAGTAATGATAATACAGGGAGTGTCCTGCATTGTTATTAGGTTTAGTTATGGAGAGTAATGATAATACAGGGAGTGTCCTGCATTGTTATTAGGTTTAGTTATGGAGAGTAATGATAATACAGGATGTCCTGCATTGTTATTAGGTTTAGTTATGGAGAGTAATGATAATACAGGGAGTGTCCTGCATTGTTATTAGGTTTAGTTATGGAGAGTAATGATAATACAGGATGTCCTGCATTGTTATTAGGTTTAGTTATGGAGAGTAATGATAATACAGGGAGTGTCCTGCATTGTTATTAGGTTTAGTTATGGAGAGTAATGATAATACTAGGAGTGTCCTGCATTGTTATTAGGTTTAGTTATGGAGAGTAATGATAATACAGGGAGTGTCCTGCATTGTTATTAGGTTTAGTTATGGAGAGTAATGATAATACAGGGAGTGTCCTGCATTGTTATTAGGTTTAGTTATGGAGAGTAATGATAATACACAAAGTGTCCTGCACTGTTATTAGGTTTAGTTATGGAGAGTAATGATAATACAGGGAGTGTCCTGCATTGCTATTAGGTTTAGTTATGGAGAATAATGATAAAACAGGGAGTGTCCTGCACTGTTATTAGGTTTAGTTATGGAGAGTAATGATAATACTGGGAGTATCCTGAATTGTTATAAGGTTTAGTTATGGAGAGTAATGATAATACAGGGAGTGTCCTGCATTGTTATTAGGTTTAGTTATGGATAGTAATGATAATACAGGGAGCGTCCTGCACTATTAGGTTTAGTTATGGAGAGTAATGATAATACTGGGAGTATCTTGCATTGTTATTAGGTGTAGTTATGGAGAGTAATGATAATACAGGATGTCCTGTATTGTTATTAGGTTTATTTATGGAGAGTAAAGATAATACAGGGAGTGTCATGCACTATTAGGTTTAGATATGGAGAGTAATGATAATACAGGGTGTGTCCTACATTGTTATTAGGTTTAGTAATGGAGAGTAATGATAATACAGACTGTCCTGCATTGTTATTAGGTTTAGTTATGGAGAGTAATGATAATACAGGGAGTGTCCTGCATTGTTATTAGGTTTAGTTATGGAGAGTAATGATAAAACAGGGAGTGTCCTGCATTGTTATTAGGTTTT